>NW_010513932.1:0-67073 GCF_000687285.1 Phaethon lepturus
CCCGCCAGGCCTGTCAGCGCCCCGAGTCCCTGAGCATTTAAAGTGCGTGTGTGGGTTATTTTCGAAAGACGCTCTTAATATTTTTTTTTTTTTTTTAATACGATCTGTGCGGGGCAGGGACTGCTTTCCGTGAGCAGTTCTGTGGTGAGCTGCAGTATTTGAACGCAGTTTCATTCCAAGTGTCACTATAACGCAATTAAAATGTTAATATGTATAAATAGTTCTGCTGGTAAAACTGTCAGGAAAAATTGTAACCGTTGTGGTGACCTCATGTCATGCTTTATAGCACAAGGGAAAAAAAATAAAAAATCTTCAATTTTGCAAAATGTGTAGATTTTAGGATTTTGTTTTTATTATTTTAAGCTAAAAATGCCACGTGACAGAACAGTTCATGGCAGGGGAGCTGCTTAAATATACTTTGCAACTGAATCCCAACTTCAGGAAAGCGTGTCTCAGATGAATGAGACTTGGCAGGTCTGCACAAATCTTTTAACACATGACTGTGTGATGATTGGAGTAGCAGACTGGAGGAAAGAAACCAGTTGAGGTGCAAATGCATGCACTTTTTTTAAGAAGTGGGGGAAGGAGTTTGAAGCCTACTTTATGGTAGGATTGTCTGGTTGATGAGAAGTGTATGCACATTACCATGATCCAAAGTTTAGCCCAATAGTCAGGTAAAGATGAGGAGCAGATTTTAGTGTGGCTTGTAATGATGGTTTGGCATAATTAAATAGAACTATTTTATTGGACTCTATTAACCTGGTTAACCTTAAATCTTAACCATGACAGGTTTTCATGTAAAGAGCCTCCATACAAAGTACAATATTGAATTTTAATTGGAGCTTTCAAGACCTAATGTAGAGTGTATTCTTCTTGCTTTATCTTTTTTTTTTTTTTCTTTTTGGAAGTCAAGGCATAGTAAAATACATTGGAAGAATACTTTCTGACAGAAGTTTGTGCTGTGTATCTAGATTGCATAAATCAATTAAGACCAGGATTTTTTAATACAGTGCTGTTTTTTTGGGGCGATTTATATGCCTACTGCATATAAAAAGGTGTGGATCATTCTCAATATTGCAGTATCTTGGTCTTTACAAACTCTGAACAATTTCCCAGTCTACTTATTACCTGGTGGCTCAACAGTGATGGTGGAACCTAGGAAACAAACCCGCCGTCCAGCTCAAGGTGTTGGTGCTTTACAATTGCAGCACAAAATTCCTCCCTCAGTTGATAAATGCACAATTTGAATTCTTCTGCAGTAATATCGTTACAACTACTGTCGGTTACTGCGCTTGGAGTAGTGCAGTAGAGCCCCATGAAGGTGAGAACAAGCACATAGTGGTTTGGTCTTGTCCCACAGAGCTTAGCCTGAATGTGGGAAGGTGTTTGAGACATGAGTCCTTAATATGATACCAGCAAACGTCGCCTGAATTCCAGTATTTTTGGGATTTGCTATGAATTACAAACACCTGTTAATTAACTCTTCTGGATCTTTCCTGTGTTAGGATCAGCACCAAGTGCGACTGGTACTTTTGCCGAAGTTGTGCCTGTAGCTTGCAAAGTGCCCGTGTTACAGCTGAAATGTCACTTTTGCTGCTAAGTCCCTTGGACTCTAATGTAAAAGTTATACAACTTCCTTAATGTTGTCTTAAAATGAAAATATAGACATATTTTAAAGACCCGTTTGGCTGGAGTGGCTGGTAAAAGTAATAAAGTATCCTCAAACGCTTCTGCTCAATAAAATATGAGAATATGAAAACCAAAAAGTCCCTGGTTTAGCTCTTTATAAATGTCTTCTACACCCTACTACTAATTCAGCATTTGATGTTGCCCATAGCTCGAAGGAGACCCGTGCGTCTTGAGTGTTTTAGGCCTCTCACCCAATCTACAGCATGGACTTCTGTTGTTTTCTGTTTTGATCGGAGCAGTGAAGGTTTATGGTCCCTGACCAATATCCTGCACTGGTGAAAATTTATAGGTAGATGTTTTTACTGGAAAAGATTTTATACACTGCATTGCTTGGCTTCACAAGTTCAGAGTATGTTTATTCACTGCAGCCCTCTGTAGTTAACATTGGGAGAGCCACTGAGTAAGACACTGCTGCTGCAGCAGTTGATGAGCAAATATTTAATGTGGAGCATTCTCTTTTATCAGCTCTTTCAGTTGCAAAGAGGAAGTCTTGTCCAAGTCTTGTCCAAAGACTTGAGATCTTACCTGGTTAAATAATTCTGTTAAAGAACTGCTGTTTCTGTATAAATTGGATCCTAAACTATGTGTTCAGAAGGAATATGTGTAACATGTGAAGAGTTATTCCTATGTGAACAGAATTGTATTACGTTGTAAGGAAGTGCACTGGAATATATTTTAAAGCTAGATTTTCAGTGCTATTGGTGTAATAAGACCTTAATGTCAACTGTTCTATTTGAGTGCTTCTGTGTACTACTGCTGGAGACATAAGCCATTGTGTAGTGGGAGTAGTAGCAAAACCAAGGCAAATGATTTGCAGACTTGAACAGAGCCTAGCTGTATAACTTATCAATATTGCTACTTTAAAAAAAAAAAAAACAAAAACCGACACAAAAGTGGAGAGCAAACTCTAAATATATATGCAAGGCATTTAGAAACACACGCAGCAGGCATTTTAGCAATATGTTGGCTACCATGTTTTTTTTTTTTCATTTGTATGTGAGAAACGTTCTCTACCAAGTTTGTAAAGCAGGAAAATCATCTTAATCTTTGGTGGCAGAATTGTTAACAAGGGGCTCCAGAGAGCCTGCCTTCCCCTGCCCCCAGCCATCAGTAAGCGGTGCAGTTAGCAGCGGTGAAGCAGTGCCTTGGCGCGGTAAGGACACATACCCCAGTGTGAATTTCACTTCTGAATAGATCTATATCAAAGTATGTCTTAAATGTACACCTTAACTAGCCATATTGCTGCATGTCAGATGTGAAAGTAAAAATAAATGTGTGAAGCACCAGACAGAGAGGATGAAATCTAAATCTGAAAACCATGCCTCCAAACAGTCTATTATCCTAAATCCTGGACCCCGTATATCTGGGAGCATATATATATGTTTTATTTTTGATCCATAGTATTTCCTGTAGGCAAGAAATCAAAGATCTTTTCAACTTACAAATGACAATAAGTAGGGAAGCCAATACTTCAGATTTGCTGTTATTTTGGGTATGAGTAGCTCTTTGATGTCCAAATGAGAACTTTAGGAATGTCTGAAATTAACAGTGAAATATGTAATATTAACGATGAAATGCAGAACTTGGAGGAAAGCAGACAAGGCCAGGCACTAAGTATGGTTTGGTTTTTTTTTTTCCCCTCCGTAATAATTTGTTAGGGTTAAGACACAGAAAGAACACAAACAGTTGAGACTCATAAATCCCAAAGTAAACGAGTGCTGTATAAGCAACTTGGATTTAGATATTTGTGTGCGTGTGTAAGTTTACATATAATCAAATGTGCAAAATATAATACATATGTGATTAGCAGAGGTTTTCTCGTTGGCACTTCAGATGCGACTGGATTTAGTATCATCTTCAAACCTTAATTTTACTGAATTGTTGTAAAAAATCATTAAAAAAAAAGTTCAAGTTGAAAAGAAGAGGAGGAATTTCATCAGTTTTGCATTGGAAAACATCTTTACTTACTGTGTCTGTACAACAGTTTGACCAGTGTGGTTATGTGCTGTTTTCCAGTTTTGTTCCAAGATTATTTTAGGGCAGTCAGATGCCTTGTTTGTGCAACAAGTTGCCTATGTTAATGGTACTCAATGGTACAAGTATGATGTTGCCATAAGTAAGTGTGGGAATGTTTTCTTCATAGAGGTACAACAGTGGTCCTTAAAAAGGCCGCTTTGGCCATGCCTCTGGCAACAGAAAACTTACGGTGATCATGGTCTTGGTGAAGAAAATACCACTCAGAGTGCAAGATTTCTTTCATAGTCATTTTTAGAAGCTTTGGGAGAAAGGACAGTGAAGATAGCTCTGTTTCTAGGGCCAGCTCTTAGAAAAACATTATCCTACTCCTATTCTTTCCAACCAGATTCATTTGGGGGGGGCAGCCTGAGTTGCACATTAAAGACATTATTTTGGATTATTTGACAGTGTAGATCTTGATTCTCTTTTCATAGTGGTTTATTTACCACGTGACACCTTTGTAAATGGGTTGCATTCACATGTTGCATTGTGAAGATAAGATGTTTTTTATAAGTATCTGCCTTGCCTTGTGCATATAATTAAACTAGTGCTTTCTCAGAAACACTATGGCTTCCATAATTTAAAAACTAAAATCTTAATTGAAGTACAGTTCCTCATTTCATCTGATCCTCAGCATCATATTTCTTATGTATCTTTCTGCTTTGATATTTACTTTACATTCAAATGTTGCAGAAAACAAAAATTCAACAAGTTGTTGGACATACTGCATCTTTATATTCTGGTTATTTTCAAGGTTTATACAAGGAACATGCTGTAAGTTGATTTTGCAGAATAAGTAATCTAGCAGTATTCTGTGAAATTCCGTGTTTTGTGATCTCCCAGTTAAAAGTTTTTCTGTTCACCTTGTCTACCTACTGGATTGCAGTTTAATGCAGTAACTTTCTGGGCATAACTTTGTGTGTGGCTTGAAGTACATTCAGGTTCTCCAAATAAACAATAACATCTTCTTGTTGGCTTTAGAGAATAATTTCTTGTCCTGATCTTACTTTAAGAAACTTAAACAAGAAATATGCTTTTTTAAGTCAGTTTTCTTTTTTTGCTGTGATTTATATGTAAAGGCAGGATTTATGGAAATGACTCTAGGGTGGTGCTGGCCTAACTAGTAATTTTTTGTGGCAAGGCATAAAAAATTGATTGTTCTTGTGCCTAAAACTAATAGCATGCTTTGTATTTAATCTTTAGGTCTTTTGTAAAACAAATTGTTGTGCAAATAAGTGAGAAATATACACATTTAAAGTTGTTTTTTTGGCATGCTGTTCTGAGGAGTCATTTAGGTGTTTTGCTGATAGCTAAATTTACTAAGGTAGGCTATCTCTCCCTGGAAAAATGTATATTTATATATCCTTTAAAAAATGGTACTTTTTTTTTAAAGGAATAGTAGTGGCTGAGCTAGAACTTGCAATATTTCTACTAGTGTCAATTCAAGGATTAAATACAAAACACTACAGCACTAGAAGTCCTAATATTTATTACAAGTTTTTGCAAAGAGTTTTAGGATTATCTGTGTGGTGTGTTCACCATTGGGCCGAGTGATGTCTCTTATGGTTTTTTTGTTGGCATTTTTGAGATGAATTGCCAGTAATTGGTATTTCACCCAGAAGCGACCCAGGTGACTTATGGAATTCCACCACCTTCAGCATCCCTGTGCATGTGGAATGTCTTTCCTAATTGGGCTTAAGAGAGGGAGGTATGCAGCACAGTAATGATTGAAAAGCTGCCTTTTTAAAAAAAAAAAAGAAAAACCAAACCACCAGCAGGGGCATGTGACAGCAATGCTCCTCTGTGCCTTCTGCCCTCTCGTTGCCAGACCGCAGTTTATGCTGCTCTTGGACATCCTGAACGACCACAGGACTTTGCTAAAGCAGGAAGCTACTTGGCATGTTCCTCTCTATGAATGTTTCATGATTAAACTTTTAAGAGTCACAACCCCCAACATGCAACTGCAGTTTCATGGTAGCTGTGACATTATTTTACTATTCATGCTGTGAATTTCATTCTATAGTAAAATGAATATTATATTGGCCTTTTAAGTTGGTTGTCAGTGGAGAATAAGGAAGCTACACTTACAGCATCTGTATGCAATCTTGGCGACAAGTAGGACCCTCTGGAAAGCTGTTACTGTTGGGGCAGAACTAATCATTCCATGTGAAATTATATAAGGAGAATTAGTTCTGACTCCACCTCATTTCCTTTCATACTGCTGTGAAAATAAGCTTGGAAACGTCAAACCTTCCCTCCTTATTTCTCCAAGTACTTTATTAAATACTTCTTTTGTTAAAGGCTTATTTGTTGTAGGTGCTAGAAACAAAAATAACTACCTGTATTTCTAGGTACTGATGGGATGTGGGATGTGTGTCCTTGCCCAATTTGGCAGTTTTGATTTCCTTCTCAGGACTGGATTCCTGGGATCGGTTGCTGTTGCCTTCTCTGTGCTTTGACTTTATTTCCCTGGTGGATCATTCAGACTGCTTCATCTTTAAGGTAGCATGCTTGATGTGATATAAAATTGTCAATCACAGACAGCCTTGGCTATTTAGAAAAAAGAGATATCAAAAGCCTGCTTGGAGCTCGTAAGGAGCAGTCAAGTCACCTGCTGATTTGCCTGGCAGGAGCCTAAACTTCTACAGCCTTTAGGTTTAGAAAAGAAAATGCAGATCCATGGAGGTCATTCCCCCTATGCTAAGGCCCCGTACTGTATGTGTGAGCATATAGTGTTCATTGTAAAGCCAGAAAGATATGTATAGGCAGCTTCTGACATGTTCTTCTTACCAGGTCTTGAAAACAATCAGTGAAGATTTGTGTAACCCCTCCATAACCTAATCCGTTGTTTAACTGTCCCTAGAGGTAGCATATTTCTTCTAATACTAGTCTAATTTTTTTCCTAACCTGTTAAGCTTTTTTTTCTCCCTGCTGTGGAGATTGCAGTAGTGGGACTTGAGCGTTATTTTTGTAACTACTGTTAACCTGTTATGAAGCCTGTGCCCTCTATCTTTCCTCATCTTTTTTTCTGTACTCAGCAAGCCTGTTTCCCTTTAATTTTCCCTGGTTGCTTAGGTTTTCTTCTGAGCTTTTCTTGGTTTCCCGCATCTGTGTATCCAGACTGGAACACAATGTACAACCTTAGTCAGTATCGGTGATGAATAGAATGAATCTCGCCATCTTTTGCATATGATGCTTCTGTTAATACAAATTTGAATTAATTTTCCACTTTTTGCATTCATTTCAGTAGTAACCCCCCCCTTTCAGTTCTGCTGTTAATCCCTTAGTCCTACTTTTTTTAATTCTAACTATGCTTCCCAGAATGCTTGCAGCCCTTCCTAGGTAACTACAAAATTTTGCAACTATGTTGTTCATCCAAGTAATAAATGAAAACATTAAATAATCCTGCACTGAAAATGCTGTCTGCATTATGATGTGAGGAGAAAGCATGTTGTGGTCTGAGTCTTGCAACCTGTACCTTGATGCAGACCTGACCTTTGCAGGTAGAGTCACAGAATGGCTGGGTTGTGCTGCAACACCTGCGTCTTCGGGGCTGTTTGCTGGTCTTGCTTGGGTATATCTGAGTCTGTCGTACTGGGGAGCCTGGAACGGGACAAATTAAATCAGGCATTTTGTAGCTGTAGGTGTTCAGGGAGGGAATCTTTAGTGAGATAAAAGAAGAAAAACTTGGAGAATGTTTACAGAGATCTGCACACCAGGGTCGGTGGTGGTTCAGCTCCTTGGAGTGGTGTGTTTAAAAAGAAAAATAATCACAATCAATCAAAATTAATTGGATAAATATACATGTACATGCTTCTGTGTCTGAGTAACTTGAGATGCATCCATACACAAATGGGCATTTTTCATGGCTGCTAGATCAACACTAAAAAAAAAAAATCTTTGATCAAACAGATCTTGTTATTTGAAGTACATGTTATTTTCTGAACCGGGTAGACAAGGGAGGAGATGAAGAAAGGGTGTCTCTATTTCAAACCCTTTTCTTTCATGCTATTTTCTTGGAAGATAATCTGCAGACATTTTTATTTTATGTTAGCATTTAGTATACCTGGTATGATCAGAAACTTTTTATATATTCTCTGCATTGACATTTCCAAAAATGAAGTGACTAAGAGATGCTACTAGAGAGTTGGAAAGTAGCAAGGACCGTGGCTTACAGTTAAAGCAGATGTGTTTGCAGCATTTGTGCCTAGGAAAGATGCAGTCTGATTTGCCTTCTGTTTTCAGGATTTCTGGGATTCCAGAAGAAGTGGTGCAGATAAGACATGTCCTTTGAGGTTTTGAAATGTTTCTGCTTAGATTGTAAAGCTCTTCCTTATTGGGCCCACAGGAAGCACATCTCCTGTAGTGCAGCCAAATTGGTATCATTATTAAATACTTCTTGTCAGGCTCTCTAGTAGTAACTCTTCTCTGTGGTGGCATTATTTGGGAAGAAGAGCCTCTATGGTTGCCTTTGTGTATTGACTAGCTGAGTATGTGGCCTCAACATGTAGCTGTGCATGATAATTCCTGACTTGGAAGCTGTGTTGGGGATCCAAAGAACAGTTTGTAGAGAGCTTTTCACCTTTTTCCTTAAATTGAACTCCAGTGCTAAAACTTGGGATCTTCGTTAGAACGCAATCTAGAATAATAGGAAGAAAACCCTCAAAGCTGTGCCATCAGACAAATTCAAATTCATTTTCTTTAATGATTCTCCCATTTGCCAACTGTGTTCTTGTAAAATGGGTTTTTGCCCTTGGTTTATTCTCAGTGCAGCAACCGCGTTGGTTTCTGCGTGACAGAAAAATTCTGCATATTCGTCTCTGCGTTATTAAGAAAACTCTACTCTTTTCCATCGTGGCCAAGCAGAAGTCATAAGCCTACCTTCTGATCTTCAGACTCTCCTGCTTCTGTTGGGGCTCCCCGCTTGCTGTGCTTTGTCTCTGCCTTTGCGTCCTGCTCTTGAAGGCCGTGCCCGGTGAGATGTGCTTGCTTTTCTTTCCCCTTTCAGGAGAGCTCCTCTGGCTCGTTGTGCAGCCTGTGGGATGAGGCAAGCCGATGGCCTTCCTCTGCTCCAGCTATAACCTTTTTGAAAGGACTTCACTTAATACAGTGCACGGCAGGCAAAACAGGTATGGTGTCTGGGAGTTCAACAGAAAACACGTGCTTCAGAAATGGAAAGATACACTGCTATAAATTCACTAATAAGTTCTGCTGAAGAAACAGCCTGTAAGTAATATATTAAAAGAGGAACTGGATGAAACATGAAGACAACCTCCAAATGAGAAAAGCAGGTGGTTTGCATTATTTCCTTCATGCTTAGTTTTTATGTTGGTGTCATCATAACAATACATGACAAATGAATATGCTTTTCTCAGTGATGTTTAAAATTTGATTACCTGAATATTTATGTTCACTGTTTAGAAATATTTGAGGAGTTTTTTATTCTTCACTGGATTGTACATGGAGTAATTTTGGAAGTTGAACAGTATATTTCCTTGCAGACTATCCTAAAATAAGTTCTTAATTGTTTGGATGTATTAATATTACATGTAAACATGTAAACTTTGAAAGTGTAGTTATTTAAATTCTGTTCAAGATGTGAACTCTCTTCTGTTTTCTAGCATTAATTATGCAAGTTTGAAGTTCTGTCTCATTTAAGGTAGGGCTTTTTATTTGTATGTAGCTGTTGAAATAAATTACCAGTACAAGAAAACATTTTGCTAATAAACAAGGGATGCCTGGAGTTGGCTCTACTAACTGAGACAATTTGATTCATCCATCATCAGGGATGATGTTTCTTAGCAACACAAAGTATTTTCACCCGGGGCGCTTTCACGAACTTTCCCATTTTTCTTCAAACACAGCCTTGGTAGTATTTTATATGACCTGAAGTTCGTCCATCTGTCCTGAAGCTCCCAATACTTTTCCCTCCAATGATCAAGTGATTTGATATACTTTTTTTTCAGCTTAATAATACACAAGTTGACTAGAGAATAATTTCGCATGTCAGATTTTTCCAAAGGGTTCTGGGAAATTATTTGTTGCTCTGTATAGCACAGCTAAAAGTTATTGAAAATGTGTTAGTTTCATAATAAAACAGATAAGAAGGATATTGGCTTGGGAGCTAACTAAATGCTTTCTGATAGCCATAGCCTCAAGGGGGATACTTGGATCATTTGTAATAAGGGGATATCTTTGATATCTTTTGGTGAATTGACTAGTATTCTGTTTAGATCATAATTTATGAAAAAAACCTGGCTTGATACACAATGTTACATGATCAAATTGTTTGGGTGTAAGAATTGCCTTAATGTATGGTCAGGATTTTCAGTGTTTATTCTTTTAATGTGGTCTGTGAAATAAGCTTTTGATACATTAATACTCTACCTTTATTTCTTGCTTTCTGTTTTTTTAACATGTGTGAAGCTGATTTGATCAGTGTAGTTATAGCCCAGAGTTGCTGAGGAGATTTGGCTTGCTTAAGAAACCCCTTCAGGTATATAACAAACGTTATTCAGTACTGAGCGCGAACATTTTCCAAATGCGATGTATTATTTTGCTTTGAGAAATAATACATTATTTGAATTTTTGGTAAAGTGCTCTGGAAGCTTCTGTAATTCTGTTATGTGAATAGTGACTAAGCCTCTGCTTGTATCTTGCTTTGAGAGAAAAAGTTTTAATGGTTATAGGATGAAAGCTTCTTTATGAGCAGTGCGTAGTGAGAAGTGCTTGGAAAATCTTGCAATGAGTTAACTGTTACTCAGCTTATTTCACAAAGAAGGCGTGCAGAAACCATTTTAAATAGTGGGAAAACAAATTACAGAAATATTGGTTTGATTCTTCCTCATAGTTCAAAAAAACTGTGTTGCAGCTCATGTCATCTTTGCTTTATTTAGTGATTTTCGTATACACATGTAAGATGTTGGTACATATGGATATATGCAAAAAATGAATTGGAAGAATTAGTGGGATGTTATATAAAGGTTTTATTGATGGTGTTCTAGACTGTATGTGGTGTTAATGCTCAAGAGTATTTAGGGAGTCCTGAGAGTTGCCAGCAAGGTCCACCCTCGCTTTGTCACTTAACTAGATGCTTTTCTGCAGGGATGACATCTCGTAAGTGAACTCGCAAGTAATTCCCATGTGATTTCAAACTAAATGGCTCTGGGTTTCTAGTTGGTGTTTCTAGTTCTGAGACACTTAATTGCATCTCCAAGCTTGGACCTTGTGTTTAAGATAGTCTTTGTTAACGGTGTAAGCATTTTGTACCCTGGTATTAGTGTACAGCATCTTGCAAGATCTCCAGGTGTTTCCTGGAGTTCTCTGGAGAATCACCTAAGCTGGAAGCTTCTTCTGTTACCCCACAGCAAACAGTATCTGAAGAAAGACAGAGAGAAAGTAAATCTTAGCAAAGTGCTTTGCTAGCAACAAGGGCTTTAGCCTTTCAAGTATCAAGTGTCAGGCCTTTGAAAACAGCAGCAGTCACATATGTTTGATGTTGCCTTACCTGTAAGTTTGAGCCACAGCAGCTTGCGGAAAGGTCA
Source organism: Phaethon lepturus (assembly GCF_000687285.1). Taxonomy (NCBI): domain Eukaryota; kingdom Metazoa; phylum Chordata; class Aves; order Phaethontiformes; family Phaethontidae; genus Phaethon; species Phaethon lepturus. The sequence continues at coordinate 11,250 of NW_010513932.1, forward strand.
GGGCTCCGTCTGTTTCGCCTCCTGCAAGACTTTGTGGCATGTGGTGACAGACTATCTACATTTTCACCTCTGCCTTAGCATCCTGGAATCACCTGGAAAGCTCCAGGCTCAGTTGTAGGTTCTCCTTGCTCTTTCAGGTGCTGTCTAGCAATGTATATAATTGATTGCTCATAGGAGTAGGCAGAGTTTGCAGTTGTGATGGCTCCTCTAGGTAGTTGTGCAGTCAGATGTCATGCACGTTTGCTGAAGGCTGGTGTTCATACTGCAATAAAATAATGTACCTGTGGTCACGTGGTGGACCTGTATTTGCATCTCAGCATATGGTATTTTGTTCTGTAATGCTATGTGTGTAAAGAATGACTTTAAAGCTGGTAATACATTTTTCAGAAACTAAAATTGAAAGTATGTTAAAATATTGGAATCTCTTAAGTGAGACTTTATTTTTCCAACTGTAAAACCAGTGTCTACATTTACAGAACTTACAAAGACTGCCACAGGCAAGTATGCACAACCTGTTTAATAAGAAGCCAAACCTCCCAAATACTCTTCAGAAATTAGTCTAAAATTCCTGTTTCTAACTTGTTCAAGACGCTGGAACTTAAAGCCGTTTAGCACATGTTGGCAATATCCAGCCTCAGGTATAAGAACAGTTTAATCCTGGGGAAGGCTTCATTTGTGGTGGAGAAATGAAGAATTCCATAGGATTCACAAGGAAAATACAGCGCTCTGCTGTGAAGTACTGAAAGCAATGCTGGTGGAGATGCATCAGTGTAAAATGGAAATTCTAATAATTTCCCCTTGCTTGGGCAGTTTTTTATATAGCAGAAGGGTTATTTTGCGTAGGAAAAATAGTAAGAAAACATCACCCAAGTGCTATGCTGAAGACAAAATTCACTACCAAATATTGCTTTTAAACCAAAGCCTCTCCAGCACAACTGAGGCAGCTGCTGTGGTTCTTCTCTTACCCCTCCTTCCTTTTTTCAGCTGGGGCTTCTGCCCATGTTCTGTGCAGTTTCTTCTGGTTGGGTGTAAAGGTGTGAAGAATTGATGAAAATACGCTTTTTGAAGGTAGTTAAGAGGTCTGGAGTAAGTCTAATAAATACACAGGGATAACTTTTAACGAGGAACACAGTAGTGTCAGAACTGTTGTAAATTTTCAAAAACTACTTTTCATCTTCATTCATCCGTGATTCAAAGAACATTCACTTTATGGCCTGCAGCACAATACAAGTTGTACTTTGCTAGCTTTTGGTTAAAGCAATGAACATATTATTTAAATTTTAGGAAAGGCAACTTGAAAATGTACTATATTTAGGGTTTGGTCTTGAAGGTACAAGAATAACTAGTGTTTTTAGCTGTTGCTGCATCTTTTAATGTCCATGTGCAAAAAATGACGTGATCAGAGTTGTCACTGGGAACATTTAGTTTTTTCATGCAAAGTATTTTTGGTCAGCTCTTATTTTGAAGAACATGAGATGTTCTAAAAGAACTAGTCTAAGAAATTCCCATTTATGTTAAAAGATCACAAATTATAATTGTTTGGATGGCATTTCTGCAGTTAGTCTCTGCAAAAATGGAAAAGGCGAGTGCAAACCAGTAAGGCTAAAGCATCTCTGAGTGATAGTTTGGCTTTGGGGTTCTCATCATTTAACATAGCTGTGTCCTTTCAGAGATTCGGGAACTAAATGAATTTATTCTAATTAGGACTTGGACACATTTATGAATGAGAGGCCAAATGTCTTTCTGTTACGTGTTGTGTTTGCATGTAACTCGTACTCTGTGAGATTTTGCATGAAAGCAAATGGGTATGGTTCCATTCAGTCTGTCTAGTACACAAAGCTATTTAGTGTTGTCAATAAAAATCATAAATTCTCTACATTACTGAGCTTTATTTCCAGCCAAGGAGTAGTACATGAAAGTGTTAGGGAATATTGAGTATTTAATTGCTGTATTTTTTGTAAGTCTCCATTCTGAGTGTGTATATCTCTCTCTGGCCCTGACTCATGGGAAAGTCTAGTGAAAAGTGCTCTTCCAAGCAGGTCATTCTGCTGGGCAGGTTATAGGGAGTAATGGATGTAGGAAAGGTTGAAACTGAAATGTTAATGGCGTTGTTTTGACAGACAGTAGTGTATTGTGTTACCAAGGAGGAGGACCCTACTTCTGATGAGGTCCTTCTGTTGCACCTCTGTAGTATGGAATGAAAGACATAAATGTTTTATGATCTTTCAGGTCTTAGCTGGTAGTCCCTGAGATCAGAAGTGTAACTGGGTCCTTAAATCCCAGCCATTCAAGAGATGTGGAGAGAAAGCACCCTTCTGACAACTTGCTGTCAGAAGATTGTAAGATAAAATTTAGAGTAGTAGTGGCAGTCATCTACGGCTGCCTACAGATAGCATGGTTTTGTTCTTGCCCTCCTGCTGTAGCTGTGTTCCTCTTTTCCAAGCGCTGGATTGCATATAAGGTCAGAGGGTCAAAATTTTTATATTTTCAGCTTCCTGGTGTAAGCCTTCAATCCAGCCCTCCCTCCCTCAGGTCTTTAAATACCCTAATAACCACTTTTCCACATACAGTTTTATGAAACTCGATTACAGTTTTTCATAACCTCTGCTTTCATCAGTTCACTATCTTCAGCCAGGGAAGTCAAGCTTTGATTCAGTGATATCTTTGTACTAACAAAATACGAGGACGCTTATTTCCTGTATTTGCTTGGCAAATTTTTGTGTCTGTACTCTTTAATAATACTGTGATGCTTATGCCCCCTACTCCTCCCCCCACAATCTTTCTCTAGAAACTCTTCACGGTCTCCTTTATTTTGAGAGTTGGCAGGTATTATGTCCTATTTGGAGGAAGCAATTTTATTCTTATCACAGTCTCAAAATGTAAAAACAAAACATGGAGCTTTTTGCCACAAATTTTACTTGAATGGGTTTTGATTGAGGAGGGGAAAAAATTATCTTCAGATCATTCAGGAGCTTAAGTAGAAATATTATGCACTGGTAACTTTTGGAAGCTCTATGTAAACTTCTAAAGCCTCGTGGTTTTTTAGTCGTCTTTTTATTTGCAGGGACTTCTGTAGACTATGGGATTTACAAGCCTGGTCTAGGCTTGCTTTTACAGCTGTGTAGCATCAGGTATCATAATGTGACTTGGCTGGTCTGATTAAAGATGATTGCAACCCACACCTCTTCTCCTTCCCACAAATAATGTATTTTTTTATCTCTCAGTATTGCTGTATGTATGTAAGGTATGTTTGAAGAAAGGGGGATGTGGTAGACTGTTGCCTAGGTCCATGTAGTCTGAACCCTGGTATAAACACTTTTTTAGAGCGTTGCATGGAAACTGCATAGGCTTACATGCTGCAGTATGAGGTTTTGGTCTAGATTTTATATTCTAGAAGAGAAGAGTCTTGAGAAGACTGTCTTTTTCCATGGGACAGCTAACATAACTGTGGCTTGTGGTAAAAGTAAATAACACTTATGAGTTAGGCAGCTGGCACTCTGCACCTATGTCTTCCCATCCATACTGTGTGGTTTAGTGTTTTTTGTTTTGTTTTGGTTCGTTTTTTTTCATTCAGGGCAGGCTACAGCAAAGCTTTTTTGATGAACTGCAGTTCATCTCATGAGCATGATTCTTGGAGAATAAGAGCGATGACTGAGCATTGTGTGGCTTCTTTCTGATTCAATAAGCAAACCTTCCATTATAAATTAGTTTCAGAAACAAGATATTTGGGGGGGGGGTGTATGTATATATATGAAAAACAAAGTATAGAGCATTCTGAAATAGGTACAATGGAATCCCAGTTATGCAAACAAAAAACGAGAGTCCAAGTAGTTCTGTATTCAGTGTTAATGATCTGTATTTCATATGAAAGGTTGACCTTTGCAGGGCCTTTTCTTCTGAAGTAAAGAATAGGATGATCTGTTTCTCCCACAGCTGGAAGGGCAGGGGGAGATTTGGTTGATCTTATTTTTTTCAGCAAGACCATCACAAGGAATGATAGGGCCAGTTGCTGAGATCGCAAGGGACTGTGCAGCCCCAGGCATCTTTAACTATGTGCAAAGACTGATTCTGTTTAATGCAAAAAAAGAAAAAAAAAAAAAAGCCTGGATTTAGACTGAACACTGATTCAGGGCAGGAAAAATGGGATACTTCCTGTTGACTGAAAATGGATATGTGAGACTTTCGTGCAATGGTTCATGTAAGTCAAAGTGAATCGGCATTAGAATACACATTCAACATTATGATTATCACTTGACGTGCTTAGCATGTGTAACCTGGTAAGCGTTTGCCAGTATTGTATTTAACTATAAAGACAATATTAGAACATTATATTCTGAATTTTATTTAATTTATTTTGGTGGTCTAAAGCTGTGCAACTTGAAGAGTTTTAGACAGATGATCAAGAGCGTACATGTTCTGCATGGGGAATCTGTGGGTTTTCTTACATCTAGGGATCTAGTTACCAAGATAGAAAGCATGCTTTCTAAGGCAGTAAGAGTCTATTTAAAATTACAATTTTAATCCAATATAAACACATTTTAAAATGTTATATAGATACTTAAATGTGTTCTTGTGGATAAAAAGATTCTGCCCACCCAGTTGTGTAACCTCAGCTTAAGCCAGTTTTCTGTTTCCAGCCTCTTAATTGTTCTGTAATCTGTAGTGTACAAAGAACTAAATGTGTCCAGTCCTCAACATTTGGTTCATCTCATTGTGCTCAGGGAGACGGTATATAGTTCAGGTCCTGGGATACAGGGGTGGGACTCTGGCCTGTTGACAGGTGTTTTAAAGGTTGAATGCTGTTAGAGCCTTTTGTCTCTACTAACAAGACTTTCCCAAAGAAAGCCTCAAGAACATTTTACAGCATCCAAATAAGAGACTGAGGCATTGCCTTCAATCGATCTTGAGATTATTTTAAATGCTTGAAGGGATGTTTTGGGCAGGGCTCACTCTTCAGATTGGAAAGATTTAGAGAAACTTGACAATTTGAGCTATGGTCATTTGGCATAGCTACTGCAGAAAATGTGAAGCATTGGGAAGGGGTTGAAAACATGTATTTTTGTGGGCCAGCTCTCCTCCTTTTCCCTACCGTAGCTCCTGAATGGGTGAAGAGATCCGAGAGTAGTGTATGTGGAGAGAGCATATGGACTGCGATACGATATGAGTGTGTGTTTGTATGTGAGGTTGATGTCTGGTGGGACGGGGATTCTGCCCGCGGTTACGATGTTCATGTCACCTGCCCTTGTGAGAGGGGCTGCAGGGCTGTCAGGGTTGCAGGTGGAGTGCCCCGCCTGAAAGACTGATGTCGAGATACAATTAAATAGATCTCACTTCATTTTACCAGTCTGTTATGCATAAGTAGTTCTAGGAAGGCCTGGTAAATATGGAATTACTGGGTTTGTTCCATTGTGTTTTAAATTAGACCAGTCACTAGTTTTATTATTGGCTCTTGTGCATCTTATACGGCCATTCCTGCCATTCTTGCTGCTTGTTGCCCTCTGCTCTCCCTGCTTTTGCATTACTGTGGGCTCTAGAGCTGAGCTTGATTTAAAGCTGATAAAAATCTCTATCAGAGTTTCTGTTAGTGTTGAAAGTGTGTTTTTGGCACATGACCTTAGGAAAGCAGATTCTAAATGTGAGGGGATTATGAGGGGGGGAAAAATCCACGTGTTCTCATTGCTAGTAGAAACTGTAGAGGAGAAACTCGGAGGAATACTGGGGGGCATCCTCCGTAGGTTGTCCAGAGTGTATTTGGTCAAGAAAAGAAACAGTTTAAGGAATGTGACATGTGGTTCTTGATGCAGAAAAATCTTCTGTATGCCTAATACATTGGAAAACATTTGTTCAAGAGCATGTCTGTCTTGTGCAGAATTTGCCTCTGTAGTAGTATTAGGGTCAGTATCCACATAGGTTATATCATACATACTGAATGTGATGCCTGAGGTCAGCTTTGGCTTGTAAATACAACTTTAAGGAATGTTTTGTCTGGACCTGTTAAAAAGCATCTATATAAGTGTTTTGTTTAGAAACTTATTTACTCATGCTCTTCCTGGACTTGTCTTCAGTTCCTGATTAAAAAAAAATAATAGTTGTAAATGAAACATTGTGTGCTGCTTACCAAGTAAAGTTTGTGGCAATAATCCTTATGTGTGTACATACTCATTGACTGATTGTCTTAAGTGAATTAGTATTAATTTTAAGGTAAATGTTTTCTGTTCTGGATGTTAGACAGGCTTTTCTATTCTTTACTAAACATTGGTATGAAAAAATGTGTTGTCAGTCTTGTGATAATAATGACTATGTTGTATTGTTAATTGAGGAGTATTAGAGTGAGGCTGTGATTTGGGCAGGAATTATCAAAATGCTGTTTCATAAAAATCAAATGAACTCAACTTCTGTATCAAGTGGGCAAGTTCACATGTCCCTATAGTTCTTTGAACATCCTGTCTTGACTCTTCACTACCAAAAAGGTCTCTGTACTCTATCATGTGTTGGCATGTTCACAGAGGATCAGTGTTCCTCTTCTGTATTATTTCTTGATAGCTTTTTCATTAATCCTTCAAAAGTACTGGATTACTTAATGGAGTTGGAATACAAATAATGCACTTTCAAAAAGTCTTCTGGTGTGTTATGTTTGCTTTCCACGTTTCACTTAAGCATTAGTCAATTAGCTGATTTTGATTCTAGTCACTTCTCAGGTTCTATCTCAGCGATACGCGGATAGATAATGTACTCTGTAAATTAGGTGTGAAACGGTTGGAGCAACGCACAAGCTGTGCTGTGCAGAGCCAAGTCAGGTTTGGCCTGGCTTTATTTTAGCTTGCGTACACTACTTTGTGAATGCATGGCAGTCTGGCAAGGCTAATACTGAGCTGGAGCTGATCAGCTGTCCTGAGTCTAAACTGGTCCCATAGAAAACTGCTCAGATGTTCATTTTCTACCTGTATTTTTGTATCCGTTTTGTTGCTCGAGCTGTCTGTCACTGGGGCTATCCTGTTTCTGATGTTCTAGGTGATGAAGAGGTGACTTGGTCTCTTTTTGCCCCTCGTGTTGGGAGGTTGGACTAGATGATCTTTAAAGGTCCCTTCCAGCCCAAATTATTCTATGATTCTATTTTGTAGCGCACCTTTGTGATGCTAAGCCGCATTTGATGAATATTACTGTTGCAGGTTTCGCAAGTGGAAGAGTCTTTAGCTCGATGCTATAGATTGTGAGGAGATGGTTGTTCTGGGGCTGGTTGGAGGCTCGTGCTGAGATGCATACCCAAAGCAGCATTGCGAGGAGGTGAATGCCCCAGCTAGCAGCAGACTTCTATGGCTTCTGCCCACCCCATCACCCAGCAGCCAGATTCATCACACACCATCTAGTTGTTTGTCAGGGTAAAGGAGAAAGGTAGCAGGTTATTTGGGATACTGTGTCTCTAGCATGTCTTAAAACAGTTTAACCGTTAGTGGCTACTACTTTCAAATTTTATACATTCAGCTCATACATTCAGCTCAGTTTTGCTATCAGGTGTATTTTTCTTGATGCCTTTATTTAAGGGGGTGGGGGGGATTCCTTTTGAAGTATTGCTTAGCTGTCCTGGAATGAAGGGTTTTCTAATGCTTAAACTTCTAAAATTATCAGTTAGTAGTTATGAGCCACAGGCCACCAAGTGCCACAATTTTGCTTTTAAATAGGACCAGAGAGTATTTAAACAGAATTTTGTTACTGATTACCTTTAAGGATTCTACCAAAAAGCTAAAGCTTACAGTTTGTGATATTACATAGACAACAAAGAAAACCTGAGTAGTGTTTATTTTGTGTCATATTACTTCAAAATTAGATTTATTATGGATACATTATGATAGGCAGCATTGCAACTCAGAGTGACTGTTCCCTGGAAGTGAATGTCTGCTGAAGATATTCAGTATGATCTGTGATGCAACTGAGCAGGATATAATTAATTCTTTATTGAAAGGAATCCGATTATCTGTTATGTGACCAATGGAAGAAGAAAGCAAGTCAGCAGGAGCAAAGATGTAGCTGCCTTCACTCTTCTGGTAAAGAATTCTCAGTTCCTGAAAAGCCAGTCTTGGCACAGAGCAGATTCTGAGGATGGAGAGCTGGGGGACATGTAGTATCAACTTTAAGATATTTCCCCAAAGTTCTTTTGCCTACTCTGAAATCATTATATGAATGGTAGGGCTAAGATACGTTCAATGAATTCAGCAACCTGTAAATTGTGCTCAAGCTGTGAGTTTTACAGGGTTTCTAATGCTCTGTTTGTGGGTGAGGTTGCTGCTGTTTTTTTTTTTTTTTAAGTTTTAAGAGCATTTTATATAATGATGTTCCTGTCAGGCTTTTGGCCATGAATCAGCAAAGCATTTCTGTGCATGCTTTAATTGAAGCGTGGAGCTGTCTTGCTGTGCAAATGTTGAAGTCAGTGAGACTATTAATTAAAATTAAGTATCTGCATAAGTGTTTTTTCTAAAAATAAGTTGCTTCATAACAGCTTTGGACCATATTTAGGGAGGAGTCGTTTATTTTTTTTCAAATGTTGAAAAAAGTTATATAATTCTATCTGAATTGTATGATGATAAAACATAGCAGAAATACCAGAGGGCAGAATGTTCATGAGATGAGGTGTGAACTTTCTGCCTTGTAAGATGTCACCTAAGCTGCTACTTATTTATTTTTAAACGGAGAATAAAACTGTTACGGTTTTTGTATTGCACAGAGGGTGGTGTCGGGGAAAACTTAAGAAAAAGTTACTGCTTAAGCTACCCCCGTAGTGGGAGCACTCAAGCTGTATTTATAGGAAATAGTCAATTCATCATCTTTTTTACTGAGGGCCTGGTTATAAATCCATTTTTCTTTCATCAAATAAAACCTTGCATTGTTTAGTTAGTCTTGCTTTTAGTGTGAGCCTTCTTAGCTAGTTGTGGTTTGTGTCATTTGTTTTCTATCTGTAGTTGAAGGCATGAAAAGTATTTCCAGGGAATACTGAGCTGTGGGTTTTTTTTCTTTTCTCTGTACGTATTGATCAATTTATGATATAAATTTACTGTACAATTTACTTTACAAATTTACCTGGTTTATTATTTCTCATGGCACCCTGGTGAAATAGTGTACTTTCATCTCCCAAGTCTGGCTCTTTACCAGACTCACTGTATCATGCTAACCTGTTACTTTTTTTCAGATTTCTTCTGAAAACAGAATTCTTATAAGCCCCAGTGTTTCTCCACCTGCAGCAAACCAATAAATTAATAGAGGAGGGATGAAATCGTTGAAAACACAGAAAAGAGGAATGTGTATCAAGCCGCTTTGTTCTGTCAGGTTTCTGATTGCGCTTCTGCTGTTTCTTCTTGCAATGCTGATTTTTAAGATCTGTTAGACCTGTCTTTTTACAGGTGTGTATATAAAGCGCTGATCACATTCTTATGCAGGAAATGATGGGAGACCCCAGTGCATGTGATGTGAGCTGGGAAGCATTGTTTGCCTGAGGTCATACAGATATCTGAAGTCAGATGCAGAATTAGAGTGCAGGTGTCGTCTTGACCAGAAGATGATACTCCTGAGGCACTTCAGCACGATGTGTGTTGATATCCCCAAGCTATTGGTTTTTTTACTGCTGCAGTTCTCAGTCTTTTTCATTATCATTTATCATTTATTCTTTTATTAGTTGTAGAAACTGAGACTCACACTTGCATGTGAATACAGTTCAGATCCTTGCTGACAATCACATGGTTGTCTCTAAAAATTGGACTCAAAAGGTTCCTATTTTAAGTCATTAAATAATATTGTGGGGGGAATTGCATTTGTTTGGTGCTAAAAGTTTCTGTAAACCATAGTCAAGTGAACACAAAGCAAAATTTACATTGTTTGGGGAAAAATACCAATGTTGCCATCTTTCCTCGGTTGCTCTTTATTGCTTTTTAAATTTGATTTCATTGTAGTGTGGTGAGCTTTTCAATACACATAGTGCTTTCATTTATATAACACTAGAATTATTGTTAATGCACAGTTTCATACTGCGAATTACGTATGTAATATTGTGTCCGGTGGGATCCTGTATCACAAAATTTGCATAGTTATAGTGCTAGTGACATCGTATCTCATACAAAGAACCTAGGGACCTGATACAATATCAGTAAAACTGTCTCATAGGTATGATTCAAACAGTTTTATTAGCAACATATGGGGTATGAAGGAGCCACAGAGGGTAGTTTTGAGTGTAAGGGTGCTGGCCTATCTTTTTCAGCCTGTAATTATATCAGTCCTCTTCTATGGCATTATTTGTTGCTGCTCTGGGATTGCTGAAAAATAACTACTAATATGGTGACAGAAAGGATCAGAATAAATTATAATTGTTGACTTTACAAGAAATTCATTGGCAAAAAGGCTTACTATCCTAAGCTCAGATGTAATTTCTGGTTTCTGGTTCAGCTTTGCAGTGAAGCCACTTATACGAAATAATAATCTTTTTGAAAGTCTTGGGGTTTTCTGGCAACCTTATCCTGTTGTGTTGGATGCTTTTGTGATCTGACAGTTACGAGGAAGAAACTTCTTTTGGCTGCATTTTAGTTTTTAATCTTAAACTAGGAGACTGCATTTTGTTTAATTGATCCTAGAATATTGAAGTCTTGTTCCCCAAATGGAACACATTGTAATTAGTCATCTTCAAATGAAGAGTTCATCATTTAAATGTTTTGACATTTAAAAACCAGCAAAAATCTAACTAGAAGATTACAGTAGTGCTCTGTGTAGTTGTACTTCGTAAAATCATGGGGGGGTGTGTGTATGTATATAAAATTTTTTTACATGTTGTAAAAATGATAAAAGTTTGGAGGTTTAATGTTTCTGCTAATTGGCTAACTGAAGCGCCACCATGTATTCATAGCTATTAGATAAAAGTACTATTTGACTACTTCCCTGATAACTTTTTAAAATGCTTGTGTTCTTAAAAACACTGGGCTGAGCTGTGTCTCTGCAGAACAGCCTGCGTAGGGAATTAGGACTGTTACATAGATTTTACTCAAAATTACATCTGAATTTCTTTATTCTGTATTGAGGTTCAGCGTGGAAGAACTAGAGTCTGGGACAGAACTGATGAAGATAAGCAGGAGATCTGTGAGGATGGGTCATCTGGGCCTCTGCAATGCTGGGACCTCTGTGTTGCTTCACTGATGTGGAAGCATTTTTTTCATTCATTTTTCTCCATTTCCATTGTGTCAGCATAGAGCCATACACCACTTGTAGAAATTTGATTTGGAAGGGATCCTATTCATCTCTTGTTTTCAGGTAGGATGGAACTTGTCTGAACCATTCCTGACTTACTAATTATTTTTATGTATATTTAAGATTCTATGAACTTTGTAGGGTATATAATTTGGAATTGCTAAAGATCTTAGAGTTCAAGCTCTCAATCAAAAACTGCACTTCAGTTGAAGATATATTAAAATTCTAGTATTTGCTTGGAACACCTCCCAGAGCTCGGTGTTACCCACTAAAATTTTCAAGTGTGTACTCTGCAAGCCATCAGTGAAAATACCGAAGCGTACTAGTCTGAGGACAGATTCCTCCTTGCTTGCAATGTTCTGCCGTTCTCATAGCAAAGTGCTGGTACTTACTCCTACAGTGCAGTTTTGTGTCTTGTGATGTTACTACATCTTAGTGCTATAACCTAGATCATATTCCCTCTTTTTTGTTTTCTAAAATGCTGTGTGGAAAAGCCTCACTGAAGCCAAAATGCATTTCTTGTCAAAGGGGAAAATTAAAATTAGTTTAATGTGATTCCTCGTCTCGTCCCCCCCCCCCCCCCCCCCCCCCCCCGGACAAATCTTGACTGATTAGTCCTCTAGGTGTATACAAGTAGATCGTTTAATCACTTGTTTTGGTAACCTGTTGGGATTGAAGTACGGATTACTTGGCTGTAATTCTCATCTCTCTGTTTTCTTTTCTTTTGGAGTAAGTTTTGTTTGTGCGAGCATTTCATGTCTTTGGGAGTTTTTCTGACTTCTGTGAGCTTTTGAAGATAATTACAGGTGATTCAGGTGCTATTTCAACTAGCTTCCGTAGTATTCAATAGTAAAAGACCTCAGACTTTGTCAGTTTGGATTTATGTTTTGAAAAATATCCTCTCATCCTATCTCTATGCTATCTCTTTGAAAGCTTGGATGGAAACTCTGACAAATTCATTGCTATTGAGAATCTTTAAGTTTTTCTGTGAAGACTGAAGTAAAAAAAAAAATTAAACCTTGTCATTTTGAGAATAAGTAGAAACATGTAATTAACTTGCTGTTGAGAAGTGGACAGATACCAACTTTTAGGTGCATAAACATCACAATACCCTGATCTTTGAATCTAAGGTAACTAGTTCTCTGGCTCCAAGACAACAGTCTACAGGGTAAAATGGTCATTTTCAGTGTGTCTCATAGAAAGTCAGCTCTTTCAACTCTTTCTCTTAGACATCATTAAGCATAAACTTGTACTTTTTAATATATTTTTTTCCCTTTTAATGTAAATTTGCTGTTTATACACTTTATTATAGTGTTTTCTCCTTTCCTGTATCATTTTTTGTTTGGAGTAGAAAGTTCACATCCACTTTGCTAGAGATGGTAAAGGAGTGATTTCTGAAATTAACTATTAAATAAAAAAATTACATAAACAGATCTAGACATCACATCATAGGGACTTGAGAACTGTCTCAGGAGCTTCTAGAACCACTCATGTTAATTGTTGCATATCTTGTAAATGTATTTATTTCAAAGTACTGGAAGACTTCCAAAAAGTTTCTATATTTAAAAGTGCAAAAAGGATGCTGCAATGGATTTAAGCTTTACTTTATTTTGTCCTGGGCTAACTTGGACTTCTGTCAGTGAGGGCTTAAAAGGGGCGGGGCGGGGGGGGGGGGAATTAATGCAGGTCACTGGTTTCATGATAGGTTTTGAGACAAAGTGGCTGCATGTTTTCTATAGGATTGTGTGTCTGGCCTATATTGCTATATTAAACTAATTTATTTTAAAGCATTAAATCATTGCAACACAATATTTTGATATAAAAACTTGGATTATATATAGCTGAGACACAGAAAAGATTAAAAATGTCCTATTGCTTAAAGTGTAGCTTTTGCTGGGATTAGAAGGACCTACATGTAATGGGTCTCCCATGTGTTTGTAGTCCAGTTACACTTAAATCACCAACAAAACTGCTGATTAATTTTTGCAGCTTTATTTTTCAGAGGGTGTGAAAAATACTAGAGAAATATATCCACAGTTAGTCATATAGTTCAGTTATCAAAATACAGTAAAACTGTAGTTGGTACAGAAAACTTAGATTGGGAAACCCCATTTTGAGAATACGGGCATGATATGAGGAGAGGCAGGGAGAGCTTGGACAGTTTAGCCTCAAGATGAGTAGGCTCAGGGGTACAAACTGAAATACAGGAAACTCTGTTTAAACAGATGAAGAAGTTTTCACTGTGAGTGGTCAAACACTGGAACAAGTTGCCCAGAAAGGCTATAGAGTCTCCATCTATGGAGATACTCAGAACTCGACATGGTCCTGGAGAGCCTGGTGTGGTTGACCCTGGTTTGAGCAGAGGGTTTGGACTAGTCAGTCTCCGGAGGTCTCCTCCAACCTCATCCATTCCCTGATTCTGTGATTCGTGGGAGGGCTTGGAGGTATGATTATCTATGGTGGTTACAATGCCATGGCAAAAGAGCTAGTGCAGTCTTTGCATGTACAAAAGAGACCATGAAGTAGCCAAAGATGTAAAATCTTGACCTTAACTCACAGAGCACTGCAAGACTGCCGTTAGTATCTTGTCTTGAATTCTGGTTGGGATGGGTTATTTTCCTGACAAGCTTAGAATGGTAATGGTGGCCATCTGCTGTAGAGAGGACCTTTTAATGGCAGGTCAGATTGATAAAATCTTGGCAGAGAGGAGGCAAGGCTTACCTGGCTCCTCCACTATAGGATTTCATCAAGTGTGAAGTAAATGAACCTACCTAATCTTGATCATTAGGGCATAGGTGATTGTGGACTGTCCTGTTTTTTGCTTTAGTTCAATTGTAGTCTTTTTTTGAACACATTACTAGACTAAGGAAGGTATTTGGAATAAATATTTGGGTGATGTAGTATTGGGTAGGATTTTGATGAAGCATCTTAGCCTGAAACAGTTGAGAAGTTAGACCAGATGAGCTCACATCCTTTTTTCTTTTCTCCCTCCCAACTCTATTCAGATGTAAGAATGCTACTACAATTGGGAAAATTGCACTTTACCGTCTGTCCATTGGACTGAAGCAGATAGCATGGATGGGAAAAAGTACTGCTCACCACTGAGATTCATAGACAAGATTCCCAGACTGTTTTGTTGAAGACTTCTAAAGCAGCACAGCCTGGTATTTTACTGCTCCCAGTTTTGAATGCAGGTAATACTACTTCTCATAAATATGATGTATTAGATGAAGAAGAGAAAGTGTGTAGCTCCCTGTTTGATAGGCAGAAAACAGAAGACACAGGAGTTAAGTGGCTTATAGCCAAAAATTCAATGTAGAGTTGCGGTCCTGGGCTCCTGGCTCGTTCAGTGTGTTGTCTCTCCTTGTGGGTCACTGTGTCCAAGCAGAGTATCATCAATTCTAGAGCAAATTCATTAGTTCAGCTTCATCCTACACTTTGAGATGATACTCTCTATTGTCTTTGAAGGTGTTTGCCTTTCAGAAGGTCATTAATGGATCAAGGTAAACAACTTATCTCTCCGCATGATGCTTGTTAGAGCAGACAACAGGGGCTACAGTAAGGACTTCAGTGAGTGCAATCTGGGGACTAAATTTATTCATCTGTCTTGGTTGTGTGGTGGCACTAACTGGCTCTATAAAGAAAAGGAGACTTGCCTTTTGTGACTAGCTTGATGGGTACAGAGTTCTTGGTGTTTACTAGATGTCTACTAATGATTTTTACTGTGCTTTCCCTTACAAACAATGATAAGAGTTCACATTGTGTTTCCAGTATATGATAGGTCTGACAAGGTTACAGGTTTTGGGAATCAAAGGAATTTTTCCTTCAAGGCAAGATTAGCAACATGCTTGCTGACTTCTCTTTCTCCTCTTTAATCAAAACCTGGATTCACATGGTTGCAACAGAGGTGGGAAATGTTAAGATCATGAATGAGGCGTGTCTGTTAACAATTGTGCTGTACTTGTAATTCAAGAACACCGGCTTCATGTGACTGTACCCGAGTGACAAACCTGAGAGATGGGTGGGCCCTACAGCAAAACAGTAAGAGATGACCAAAACCACTTAGCCATTCAGATATGTATTCCCAATTTACCACCCAACCTCATCCCCCAAACAATCAAAACCTGGTGGAATTCCGCTGTTCAAACTAATGGTAGTCAACAGTGAACTGAGATAGTATTTTATAATTTTTGTGGGGAAAATTAGTTGTTCTCACACTGAGAATTAGTAAACTTGGTTGTTCTTCAAGTCTAAAAGACATTTATTTGTGCCTTATAAACAAAATGAAAATCTGATCCTTTTTTGTGAATTTTGCATGTAGTGGGCATAGCAGTCAGTATTTTAATGGAGAGCCCCGCACTCCCCAGTATTTCTAACATATTTAAAGCAGCTGCGGCGGCTTCTCTTTAGGGAAGGCTTTGTGCTTCTCTGCACATAAAACTGCTCTAAGCCTGGTCCGTTTAAGGAAACAAGCTGGTGTGACACAGTATGTCAGCACCGTTCCTTCTTCTTTCCCCTTTCTTTTCCAGGAACTTTGGAACTCATCAGGCAACTTGTACTAAATTTGACAGAAGAGTGACAAGCTTAAAGGTTTTAAGCTCCTATGCGTTAAATTAAAATATGTGGTCAAGTAATGAAAAGACTGGGCTGCAATGCGAGAAGGGCTGCACTGTAAGCTCTTAGGAGACAGCAGAGATTTCAAGTATTTTTTAGATTGTTTTGCTTACATTGGCACATATTTCTTCTGGTGCCCTAACTGATTTGTTGATTTGACTCTGAGGCATCAGAACTGTGCTGGCACTCTAATCATATGTCATAATAGCATTATCTGTAGGTCTCCATAGCGTGGAGATTGTTCAAACTTCTACAGTCTGTTTAATCTAATGAAATTTTTATTGGCTTGTTTGCTTGTGATACTTTCCTCCCTCATCTTGCCATTTCCTTGCAGTAGTTATTTTTGTTCTTAGCATCTAGGTTTTTCCAGGGAATTTTTATTTTTAAATTCTGGAAAGTGTTTTGTAAGAAGCTAATTTTCAGCTGTTTTTTATTGTAAAGATGTGGGCTTTCCCCTGTCATTCTTCATTCAGTCTCTTTAGTAATAATAAAAAAGAATGTTATAAAATTATCAGTTAAGTAGTCAAGAGTCTTTAGGGAGTAAGTAAATTGTGCAAGAACTTTGTATTTTAACATTTTGTGGGGTACAATCACATTGAGAATGACATACCATTAATTAAGTTGCCTCATTTGGTTGTTTCCAGTGGCAGCTAGTGAGATAGCAAAGCCAAATAAGAAAGTTTTTGACAAAGTAGAGTTTTGGAAAGCCTGCTTCTTGAGTGGTGCATTTTCCTTTAAGTATTGCAAAAGAGTGGAAATGCTGAAGAAAAGCTTTCATGTGCTGTGGTGCCTGCAGTTTGTAGGTGGCACTGCTGTCCGCAGTGGCTGGAGAAGGTATCCTGCCCCTAGCCTGGGCTTGCAAGGGCCTCTCTTCCAGGCAGATGAAATACATGACATTGAAGAAAGGGGTTGAACACCCAAATTGTAACTTTTTACAGGAAGTAAGACTTTTGGTTATTCCCAGGAAATCAAATGCCAAGGACTCTCTATATATTTAAGTTATGAATTAGTTTGATTAATGTTTTAATTATTTGTCTGTGTTCTAAATTTTGCCTGTTGCGAATTTAATTAAATTTGAGATAGAGAAGTAAACAACAAACTCCAGACCCTTCCTTTCTTCCACAAATCACTTACAGCCACCGGGATGCTTTCTCAATGGGTGGTTTTGCCAGACACTCAAAACCTGTAATGCCTCTGTGAGACTGCTTCTTGCACAGCTGAGCTGGACCAGTAGTGGTCTTGAGCTGGACAGAGAGGGGAAGTCACAAACTTAAAATAGTGCCTTTTTTCGGCACATATTGGAGGCTGGCAGAGGACAGGTAGCACAGCCCCTGTTCAGAGCTGGCAAGAAAAAAACCTTGCGTGGGAAGAGCAGCATCTCTAACCTCTGATGCAATCCCCAAGTGAGTGAACATGATGTTATTGGGGGAGTGGGGGATGGAGAGAAGTGTTAGTTTACAGAAGTATGATACATCATGTATATTTTACCATAAAGTGTAAAAACTGTGTATCTTATGAAGCCAGTACTATGATTAATATGATAAAAAATACAGGGAGAGATGTTCAAAAGCTTTTAAGAGGCTTTGCTCAACTGCCATTTTCAGAAATGATTTAAACATTTAGGTACCCAAGTCTCATTGTAAGTCCATGAAACTTTAAGCTTCTCCTTTTGAAAATGCAGCTTCAAGTTACTTAGGTAGTTTTTCTAAAATAATCTCATCATTCTCAATTTCATGTGGTGTAGAGCTTAGGGGAGGGACGTGCACTGAAATATGACTAGCACATGCAAAGCAATAGCAAGTCCGAGGGCACATGGGTGTTCACCGGAGTGACTGGAGATCAGATGGAGACCACCAGTGCCACTCTCACGGGTGACAAACTTCCAGTTTCTTTGATTTGCATCAGGTGTATAGTGGGTAGGTAAGCACAACCTGTCTGTCTGTAACTTGTTTCAAACTAGTGTGCAGTTAAGTGGCTCCATAAATGTTAGTGATTTCCAGAGGCTTTGATATGCAAGGGTTGTGGTTAAGTGTAAAAGAAAATTTAGGGCCCGTCTCAGCTGTTGGCTCCTCTGCTGCACTGTGGTGCTGGTGAAGGTGCAAGACAGCATGCAGGCTGCAGAATTACGGAGGTGACAGTGGTGGTCTTGGCTGCGCGGGTCTAGAAGGACAAGTGTCTCCAAGGACTGTCCTCTCCTGTGGACTTTTCTCACCTGCCTCTCCTCTATGCAAGCACTTCCCACTGCACCTTCTGAGCATTCAGCCTGTCCGTGTCGCCTCTGGAAAAGCAGTGGGATGAAGCTGGAGTGCTGGTGACCAGCTGGCTTGTGGGGTGTATCTGTGCACTGTAGCAGATGCATTTTCATTCTTTGAAGGCAATTTCTTCTGACTTCATATATTTTTCTTGTGTGGTCAGTTGTCCTTTTTACAAAGGACATGCAACTATGTTTTAAGTTGAATGCGTTTTGTTTTTAACAGGACCACTTTTCACAAGTAAAAGCCTAATGGAAGCCTAGCTGATGAAGTAACTTTTTTTTTTTTTTAAATATTGGAGGCTTAAAAATAATACAGCTCAATTTAAAACCAGGAAAAATTCCAAGGTCTTCCTTTGCTATTTTAGGGCATTATTGCTAGGAGCTTGAGGGCTTTTCTGAATTATGAAAAGGCTTTAAAATCTGAGGAGTGTGTCTTAGTGCAAAGCAAAACGATATCCTGTGTTCAAATGGTATCAGCAATGAGTACAGACAGTTTTGAATCATTTGGTTACTGCCGTGAAGGTACTTCAGAGGCTGAAACTAGAACCCCTTATAGCACTTCCATCTGCATACCTGTAATTCACATCATCTTTAAAAAGGATTTCACCACTCGCTTGCGAGGCGTGGATTGAAAGCGCGCGTATGAAATGTCACGCTTCGCTTTGGTCTGGAAGTGGCTGAGGTGTGGGGGAAGATTGCTGTATTTTTTCAGAGAGGTGTAGCATGGGCTTTTCCCATGCAGAAGAAAAGGCAATTGCAGAACATGAGTTGGTGCTGTGTGTATACTCATGTATTTATACATAGGCTGATAGGTTCTTTTTCTTCTTCCTGACAACTTGAATTTGAATATTACCTACTGGAAATTTCACAGCATTCTGGTAAACGGTTAATAATTATTTCTAGGTGATTTCCAGTATGTAATCTCATTATCACATGGTTTCAGTATACCTTGTAACAGTATCTTCTAATTTTTTTTTTTTTCAAATGACACAACCCAGGGATAGTCACTCAGGTGTTTGCTAGGAAACAACAGCTGCTTAGGTACTGGCTAGATCCTGCAAGTGTGCTGCCAGTTCATCTGAGCCAACATGCTTGGTAGGACCCTGTGTAGCCAGAATAGCTTTTGCAGAAGTAAATCTTAAGATTTTGTCTTGATTTGTACTTTTTAAAAATTGTTTGTTGTTGTTCTCTTTTTAATTTTTCATGAATAATACATTCATATAGCAGGGCAATTCCAACCATGTCTTAGATGTGTGTAGGGGCACAATTACAAACAATTTAAAAATATCACTTAGGATGGACTCAAAGTATTCCAAATATGGACTTTATACACATCCTTTCACTTAAGGGATGTTTAACTTTTAGTGGCTTAGAGACCTTGTAACAGATAGGGGTGCAGATCTGTAGAAAACAATATTCTCACTGAGATCAGGATGAGGCTTGTTCTGTTCTTGTGTTCATGAAACAGCAACTGAAAGTGAAAACCTGCAACTTACTACAGTGGCTTGCTTGCTTACAGCAAATATCCAGGTTTTAATGAGGTCAAAGGATTCACTAGGTAGCTTTCCGGCACTGTGTACTTATCGCTGCATAACCAATCAATATAATTTAAGTGATGAGAATGAAAAACTGGAGTAGTGTCATTCTTGAGGGTGGATGTATACAGCCTACGCAGACCTGACCCTGGCTAACTTGGGGTGTAAAAGTTTTGAAATAAAAGCTGGATTTGCAGTGTGATAGCTTTGAAGCATTGAACAAGGTTCTTAGGTCAACTGGTTCATCTCAGCTTAGCATGGAAACTAAAACCCCTCGCTGCACCTAGGAGGGAAGCCTAAAGAGGAAATAGTGACTTAAAATATGCTTTTTATCTTTGCACTGGAAGAAGATGAAGTTTTAAAAAAACTTTTTAGGCAGGAAAAACTGCATTTTTGTCCTGTTAGATTTTTGGCAATTTAATTATGGTCTTAAAAATGCATAAGTGACTGTATTGTTCTAAAAGCATTTAACAAAAGCTGACTGTATGTTCTTTTCTGGTCAGCAAAAACTTACTGTTTGGTGTTGCATGTTTTTTAGCTGCCAATAACCTTACAGAATAAAGTTATGTGTTTCTAGATCTAAAACTGTAATGAAAATGAAGTTGTTATTGTGAAGCTTGCGGTTTTGGCAGTAAGAATGGCCCTTCGATCTCCAAGGCTGCTGGATTCTCCATACAAGTTGAAACCATAAACATTTTATGGCACAAGATGAATTGCTGGGATCTAAACATAAATTTTAGAAAAAGAAAAAAAAAAAGAGTGAATGCCTGCATCCATGAATTTCTTTAATTGCTGCAGGAAAGAAGAGCCATTTGGTATTTTGTTAACTTCTAATGCATTGGAAGAATATAGACTGCAGGTGACTTGGACTAAATCCTGCAGACATCCTGTGTGCAGGAATATGACTTAATTTTAGTAAAATAGGACTTTATGTTCAGCTTGCATTTTCCAGGCTGCTGAAGAATTTTACCTAAACTACCAGGTTAAGTAATTCTACGTATTTAGTCATTGTGGAGGGAGAGCGGAGCCCAAGACCATGGGCCCAAACCACAACCTTTAATTTTCTTTTTTGAATAGAAGAAGAGCATGGAGGAGGAAGAGAAATTTTGTGTGCCGCCTTTGAAAATGAAAACAAAGGAGACTGACATCCTTTTACTTTTTCAGTCAAGTGTCACTCGTCCTAAAGTTGTAATAATCAATTCAGAATGGCTACTTACACTTCTTTACAAAATTGGATGAAAGAGCCTTGCCGATAAGTTAAAGACCACAAAAAATGCTCGTAATTTCATAACTTTAAACTGAATTAGTTGTTTCTTTGAATTACTTGTTTCTAGTCATGTTGCCATGAGTATCAAAGCAGCTAGCTATTATCATTTCTTTGTAAGGATTTCTGCTTTCTTGCAGTCACGTTTCAGCAAATCAAAGGATAGGTCTTCAGACACGAAATGGAAGGTGTGTTGTTTTAAAGATATGCTAAACATACCTATGCTGAGTCTGTCTAGGTATTCTGGATACCAGCAGCAGTACAGATGCAGTGACACCAGATTTGCATATGGCAGCAACATAATTACATGCTGTGTGTTCTTGGAAAATGTTGATCTTGGTCGCTAAAGCTTCCTTCTGACTTTGGTGTTTTATCTCTGCTAGCTAGATAAAACTAGCTCAGATACTGCTACTCACTACACTTAACAGCTTTCTCGTGTTTGAAAGGATCCTGTGTGTTAGCTGCCAGCAAGTTTTAATGATACATGTTGCTTTTATTGATTTATATTCAACTATGCTTCACTCTAAATCGAGACATCCATTTTGGGTTCTTTGTAAGAGCCTACATTATTAGGTCTTTGATACCTTGGAAGAAATCTGAAGCCCTAGACATTTTAGGAATGGGGGAAAATCCTAGTGGTTGTGTTTCTGCAGTGGTTTAAACAGCCGTGCATCTCCATGTAAGTAGTGTACCAACGATTATCAGTCCCTGAATTAAGAGGATATTTTGTTTCTAGACTTCACGTAAATGGAAAAGTTTCATTAAGGTAGCAAAAGTAACAGCTCATGAAAGCCTTCCTGCACCACGTACTGAGAAACGGTGTTTTGGCGTAGTCCGGTGCATAACATTGTAGGTGTGACTGACAATGAGTTAAATGGGAGCCACTCATCTGCCTAATATTCCTGTCATTCACAAAACTTTGCCCATCACAGAGATGGGGCTGTCCTGTTTATCTTCCTGTAAGCACATAGAGTGAGGTGACAGAAACACAACTTAAATGAGTAGGGCCCCCAGGCCACCAAGCAGTGCTGTTAGAACCGGTAGAGCTTCTTGTACCCAAAAATGGTATCTGGCAGATGATTAGTATTGTTTTTAACTTGCAGCTTTTGGTACTGGTTTTTTAATTAAGTGTTATTTTGCTAAATAAAGGTTTAATTTAGTCCTAACTTGAAAGACTGGCTTTAAAGCTGCATTCAGTGACTGATTTGCTTTTGAAGAGTTGCATCTATTTATAGAATCTCACTACTGTTTTTAACTAACTGCTCTGCAGTGTTTTCTTCCAACTTTTGAAATTCGTTAGCTGTAAACCATGTGTAAAATGTCTTCGGTCTTTGAATTGCTGTTTTATTTAGTAGCCTGGCATATCTGTGAATCTAAATTAAAAACAAAAAATCATTTAGTGAGGAAATAGTTAACAACAAAACATTACGAATAGTGTTTGAAGAGGCTGTTAGTTTTGCTCAGGAAGTTTTCATTTTCTAGAATTTGTGCTGCCTCATTATTTGTAATACTGAAACTATTCCTTTCCAATCATACCAATCACATGAAGAAATGAAAGTAATGTTTACAATTCTGGGTGGAAAATACTGAGTTAGGCTTAGCGGGCCAAATTTTGCTTTGAAGTAAAATGGTAAGAACCCAAAGTATTGTCCAGAGTGTTAATAAACCCAGCCTTGATCATTTTAACCAGATTCTTAGTATCTTTTTGAAATGGCTAAATTTAGTGGAAAGATGCAGTGTAAGCATTTTGTGAACCAAAGTCAGGACTGAGATTCTCCAAAGCTTGTGGCTAATGCACCTCAAATTTTGATATCAGCTAGTAGAAAATGAGGATGAAAGAATTTGGAGGCAAGTATGCAGAGCTACGCAGGGTAGCGCTGGTTGTGCTGGTGGATGGTTTTTTCTCCCCAGTCATGTCGTAGTGGCAATTTTTGCTCTCTTGCTTCAAGGTTGGTTGATTTTTGGTGGTCACTAAACTTCCCTTTTTCTCTGTCATAGTTGGGTAATTGACCTTAAGTGTCTTCTGGTTTGAGTAATTATACTTTACCTAATTTAAAATTCACTCTACAGCCTCTGAATAAGAGGCTAATGGTAACCTTTATTTCTGGTGGAGTCTTTGGCTGGCTGTAGCCATGACAGCATGTTTTTGCAGGTCTTAGTTGTCACGTTTCTAAAGGTTTTAGGACATCTTGGTGTTTATTTTGGGGGTGAAGGAGCCTTAAGTTGTTGTTGAGTCAGACTCTCGGCCCAGGTTAGGTGTCTTTAGGCTGTTCCATCAATATAAAGTTCACTTTAAATTGACTTCTGGCATCTAGGGATTTTTCAGCTGTAGAAGAATGACACAAAAGCAGCAGTGACAACAAGGTGGCACAAGGAAACGCAATCGAGGTATGTTACACTTCAGCCACTGGATCACTTCTTGGGGAGCATAATTTAGGGAAGCCATTGGCTCCCTTAAATTATCATGTAGTACTTTCTCCCTCTTCCATGTGGGTTTGACTGGCAGAAATAATCCGGGTTCAGTACTTCATTTCATGTTTTTAGTCATACATCAGAGAAAAACTACTTATCAAAGAGACAATAGAAATATTTACTGTTACAGTTTTAACTACAACGTATTCTATGCACTTTAGTGCTACAAAATCTTTTCAGGGAAAATACCAGGCAGCTCTGTGTCCTCCAGCATTTCCCCACACTGCTCCAACAGATCTGCATTTTTAATTACATCAGTGCAAAAAGACACAGCTGGTAAATTGTAAGTTGACTTTGTTTTTAAAATGGTCATTAAGGTCAAAGTTCAATAATGTGAAATCAAGTAGTTTCCATAAAAAGATACTGACTTGCACATTTTTCTGTTTTATAAAGCATCAATATTTTTGTCAAAAAAACCTGTCTCTGTGCTAAGTAACAAGTTAATTTGTCTCTCAGTGAACAATATGAAATTACTGTTTGCAAGTCGCATACATACAGCTTTGTAACTACTGCTTCTTTCCTAGCAACATCTTCAGAAGTTGCAGTGTGTTCTCTGTGAATATAAAGCAGTTTGGTAACAGTAGGAATGCTTTAGAGTCTATCAGCAAGTCGTTATATTGAAAGACTTCAAGAGGCAATACATTAGGCAGAAAGCAGTGGCGATACCTGTAGAGCACACCATACGTGCCCTTAAGCAAAAGCTAATAATTAGTTGCTTGTATTCCCATGCAAACTGTCCCAAGTGTTGATGTTTATGAATTGCAAAGATCACTGCGATAACTAACTCAAGCTCCAAGCTGCTGGGGTTGTTTATGCTCGTTCAGTTTTTATTGTACCTATAAGATGTTTTGATGAGGGCATTTAGTCCAAAGGGGTTTGCATGCCATAATCATACCTTCAGTGATTTAAACACAAAAGTAAGGGTAGTTCTGCAAAGTATTCGACGTGCTAACTTCCACTTCAGTATTAATAAGAAACAGTAAGGATATATTTGAAAATATTGTCATATTGTGTTGGCTGAATGTGATTCAGTTGTTTCTGTCATGGTCACTAAAAGTCATTAGGTATCTGCTGTTAGGTAGCCTGCAGAATGAGAAGTTACCCACAGCTTGTGGGTACCTGCTTAGCTAATTAGTTCATACTCATTCAGATCATGCATTAAGGAAAATATTTGACTTGAATCTACTTTCTTTGGCAGTCTGGTACAGTGGATGCCAGTGCTGTATTTCATAAAATTGTAGTGGTAAGAACTGTGCGGTATAAATAATAAATGATTTTATTTAACTTCTAATTTAAATATTATTGCAAATTTAAAACTTGATAGATGTATTTTTGGTTAATTTGTACCATGTATGTTTTAGAGCACATTTGTGTAGACTCCTGACAGCTTAACCATTTTGTTATTGCAGAAGTCTTGGTGTTTCATTGCATGTGCCTGTACTTATGGCAAAGCCACTAAAAATATGGCAAAAAATATGTTAAGAATATGGGTCTGTGCAGAGCCCACTTGTGCCAAAGGCTTGCTGACGGGTGACCTTGTACTAGTTGAATTTGGGGGCAAGGGAGTAAAGCTTTATTTTCTTTTTCAACTGGAGGAAGTTAACATGAAATCTTACTGTGGAAGCTCCTTCAGTTATCAGGTTTGACTTCTTAGCAAAAACCCCCAAATTTCCACTTGGGGGTGGGAGGAAACACTTAACGCCATTCCTTTTGTTCATTTCAGTGAATTAAAAGAAGATATTAGGAAAAAATGAGATCATGTGAGTCTGTATTACCTGAACTATATAATTTAAATCTGAGCTATCTCCACTGAATTATAGGACTGGGAGGAGTTTGTTAGTCAAGGCAAAATGTCAAAATGACTAATTACGCTCTTACAGGGCCAAGGAGATAAGGTTAATTCCTGAGCAGCAGAACAGGTCTTTAAGAACTGTGGTAAGACTATCCCCAATATAAATACGGCTAATACTATTTCAGTATAATTACATTAGTTGTCATGGCACTGTTTAGGAGATTATAGCACACCGTTGCTTGCACGGGACAGTGGTGGCGGCTTCGTATAGGTAGGAAATGTAAAGCTGCATCATGTTTTGAACGTGGAAATTCATCATGTGTTACCCCTGGTTTTCTGTGACTGTAGTCAAGATAATAAGAATATACAGTACTCCACTTGTGCCCAGTCCTGAGAGAGCTCACAGGAGGAAGGGCTTCAGGAAGGAACGAGTTATTAGTCTCCCCCACTAGCTTATGTTTTGGTGTGTTCCAGATAAGAATTTTTTTAGGTCATAGGAGATACTGTATCATGTGTTGATAGCCTCCATCATGGTTTTTCAGTAGATATCCTCCTCTAGTAGTTTTTGAAAAGCTTTAATTGTGATCCATTAGTGCAAAAAGAGTTAATTTCACCATAAATGTTTCTCAAAGGAGCATGTGGGCAGGACCTTTCCTGCTACTTACTTGTTTCTAGTGTCTGGTTCTTTAGGTAAAATAGTTATGCTTGTGCTCTAAACAACTTGTGCAGGATTTACATCTTAATTTTGGGTGGGCTTCATTCCCTCTTCTCAAATATAACTACTTACTTTCTGAACACTTAAACACAGCCAGGGCAAGAGACTGATTTATTTCTGTCAAATGCAGTCCTGATGTAACACATTATACTCTTCTAAAAAAGAGGGGGAGAAAGATTTATTGATATAACATTTAATGTAGGTGCTGCTGGAAATCCCATAGTTTGCTAGTTTTGTTAAAACTGAAGCCTTACTGTAGGCAAAAATACTTCTGTTTACAACAAAGACAATACGGGAAGTTATCTTAAATGTTCCAACAAAATAATTTTCTTACTAATATAATTTAATATAGTTAAATTGATGTTATATAATGTCACTAACCTTTAAGCAGAAAAAAAGAAAATCTGCAAATGCTATGGTTTATATATGCAAAATACAAACTGCATGAACATAGCGGATGCATTGAATAGCATGAACAGCAGTTGTGCCTTTCAGAGTTCTGCAAAAAATGGTATTTCACAACTGTGAAATGTGAAGAAATGCATTTGGTGTAGAATCCCACCCAAACCCAATAAGCAGGGTTTTTTTTGTTCTTCTGCAAGAGGTGAGCAGTTGCTTCAGTGTTACTATTTCTGTGATAGTTGATTCATCCCTTTGCTATGCAAATTTTAAGTATATAAGGATTCAGTACTTTTATTTAAGAAATATGCCTGCAGGCTGTATTGGTAGGCTTTAGGGAGATATCTGGTTTGGTGTGAAATAAATAGTTGTTAAAAGATCACATGAATTTATGTCTTAGAAGATAAAAAGTGATGCTGTGAGCATTTTGAGAGCACCCTCCTGTACCCAGCACGCAAGCTTGCCACTTGGTTTTGGTTTTTCAAAGAAACCTCACCAACCTCACGGAAAATCAGAGCCGCAGGCTGGGGTGGGGAAGGGGAGAGCAGCAACGTGTCACTTTAAAAACATAAGAATTAGGACTTGAATTTCAGATACCCTCAGTCCCAGGCTCTGGGGGTTTGACCCTTGGAATAAACGCTTGCTGATCCTGGTCGAGGGAGCAGTTGCTTTTGCTTAAAGTTCTGTCTTCAGACCATTTGAGTGCTTAGCTTTTAATGAATGGATTTAAATGCTATAATTCAGGTTTATGTGCAAATGGTAGGCATCCAAGTTTGCATATTTTGAGTGAAACGGGAGGGGAAAAACCCCTCTTGAAAGCATCTGAGTGAAAGACTGCTTTGGTACTTGCAGTTGGTGTTGAAGATTTGTCTTGCTAAAGAAAACAAAACATTCACTTAAAAGCGATTTGCTGCGTAATGTGGGACACATTTTAATACACAATTACAAAATATAATACCAGTTTACTAAAATGTGAGGTTGTAAAGTAGCTATTAGGTTAAGCCCAGCCCCTTTTTATTCTGTTACTGTTAAAAATATTAATCAACTCCTCACTTCAGTACAAAGTTCCCTCTTGGTGCAGTTTTATTACCCTTTCTTTCTCTCATCCAGCAGCATCACTCTTTTTGTGGTGGTGTTTCTTTTCTGCTGCAGAGGAACAACATGTTTTGGAAACATTTACTCCTTTTCTATTAATAACTTCTATCTTAGTTTATGTAACTGTGTTGTGAGGACTTTCATGCCTTAATGATCTAAATTAAACGAAGTAACTTGGTCGTTACCTTTCAGTAGGGACTGCTTCTGATTTTACAGGAGTGTAAATGCCTGAACTTGTGTTTCTTGTGCATGCTCAGGTAACATCCACTGAAATTAATAATCCTGATGTTTGTCTACATGAGAAAGTTGTTATACTGACTTAATTAGAGCTGACCAAAATATATTGCAGCTCTTGAGGTGCAGCAGCAGCCTTCCCCATGTGCCTCCTTTTTTCTCCTTTTCATACCTCCTCAAAATGCGCTCCCTTGTCTTAAATTTGTCATTTTTAATTCTGTCCTATTGTTTTCATTGAGAGGGATTAGTAAAGATAAATCTTAGCTTTCGTAGCATTAACATCAGCTTATAGCTGTCATATTTGTCTCCTAGCTAAACTAAATACTGGTGTGTTTTTTTTTTTACCCTATCATGCTTCATTTGAAAGAACTGGTCTACCTAGAACTTGGTACAGGGTTTCCAGTGAGGACAAATGACTAATAGTTGTATATTTTTGGAAGTTTGATTATTTTTTTTTTTTTTTTTTAAATGCTGTTTGCCTTACCTGATTGTCGCTGCACACCCGTCCAAGCAGCACGGAGGTACATGCGGGTACCCCCCGTTTCTGGTGCTGGTGGCATTGCTGGGCGGAGGTACGGTGGCAGCCGAAGTGTCGCTCCTCAGGTAGCCTGAACGATGGCCTCGCGCGGCTGCCGGGGAGCTGCCGGATAATGGCAATTAGGCATGGAAACCATTAAAATCATTTAGTCATGGTTCTTTTGATGATACTAGTGTCAGAAGAAACAGTACACTTTGTAAGGTGTTAGCAGCAGATTAAAAAAATAAAAATGTAATACCCATCAGGTGTACGTGGTGTAGCTTCAAGGGGAATGTAGCATGTGGGCACGCAAAGTGTGACGGAGGATATGTGCCTGAATTTGATTTGATCTGCCTTTTCCCCCACAAATTTGTAACTGTTTTTTTCCTCGCATCTCATCTAGAAGCAGACAAATGAAGAAGAAAATCAAATATTTTGTGGGAAGCATATGGAGGAGTCCTAGGCCTGTTTTCATTATGTTTCAAAGCCCTTTGGACAGACTTCTGAAAAGCAGGATGTCTGGCAGGCTCTGGGATGGGGAAGAGCGAGGTGCCTGGCTGCTCTTCCTAGGCGTAATGGCAGCCTCCTTTGATCAGATGGAGAATTATATTATCTAATTCTTCTACAGAAGTTCTTTTAAAGTCAGAAGCTGGTCAGCTACACTCCTCAACAGCTTTTATGTAAAAAACAAAAACAAAAAAAACCCCCCAAAACCAAGGAAACACATCACCAAACAACATGAAGTAAACTTACCTGTGTATCCGGGCCAGTTGCAGTCTGCTTTACTGCATTTTTCTACTCCCACCAAAAGCAGTATTTTTATTATTTGTAAAAGAGGAAGAGCAGAAAAAGGCATCTTGCATAAAAAGCTGCATGTCTGCATCGCAGTCTATACATGTGTGAGAGCTGATGCTTTCTGCTGTTGCTTTTCTTTAGTTACAGATTGTTCTCTAGCATTTACGTACTCAATTCACGTGCCCGCCTTCAGGTTTTCTGTTCTGACAAAGAGTACACAGACAACTGCTAAAATAGAACTTAGCAGGAAATTTGGGGGTCTCTTTTGTTTCTGAACTTGACGAAATTGTTATACTTCATTTATGCATTCTAGTTCTCTTAGGTAGTGATTTCCTCCTGTATGTGAATAATGTTATGAACAGTGATGGTGCTTTGAACTGTCATTTCGTACCACTTGAAGTTAATTACTAGAAAACTGGGGTTTTCTTTTTTATATTAACCAGTTTCATCTAAAGTATATCTCTTTACTGAGGATGTCACTGTGAGGTAGGAATAACTACAGTAAACTGAAGAACAGAGCAATTGAGCCTTTGATCATGTGAAAATGTAAGCATGTGTTGAACTTTACACTTGAGCATTCCCACTGGCTGTGCAGGGCTTACACAGCCGTATTTCAAGGGCCTGTGGCTTGATAGAGATTTGAGAAGTCCTTAGCAGGCTCGACAATAAAACCCAGATATCCTATCAAGCCAGGGTGCTTTAAGTCTTTGCTCAGACCTGCTTAGCTGGCATAGAATGAGGGAGATAATGTATTTTTAGCTTTTAAATTCAAAGTAATCATTCAATTAAAGGAATTCTTGACAATTTTAAATGCTCTGTTCTTGCAGTGTTTGCACTGAATGATGAGGAATGGTGTGCTTTTGATTTTTCTTTTGGGCCGGAGAAAAACCTATGCTATTTACTTCATATTGTTGCAGTTTAAAGCATCAAATGGTGTAGTTTTTGTTTACTGTTCTCAGTAGTTTCTCTGAAATGATAAGAAAACCATGCCTCCTGTCCTGTAGTTTTGTGAGCAGAACAGTGAACATATCAGCATTGATATAGAAGGAGGTTGCTTTTGAAATAGTTGCAGAGGATGATCTGGTTTTTGTGATTTAATAACTCGCTATCTGCAAAGTCATACAGATTTGTATGAGGCTTTTTCTCTGCTATTGGAGGCAGTGAAACAAAGAAATTGCAATAATTGTTAAATTATTTTTTTTCTAAAGCGAAAGAGAAAACAAGGGTCACAACTCGAGGAGGGAGAACTCTATATTGTGAAAACACATGGGATCGTAGGATAGTTCAGGTTGGAAGGGACCTTTGGAGGCCATCTAGTCCAACCTCCTTCTTAAAGCAGGGTTAGCCCTGAGCCTATGATACCTACATCCAACCGAGTATGTAATTGTGGAATACTTGAGCATTACATGATCTTTTTCTGTACTGTCGCTATTTATCTAGTGCAACTTTCTAGTTTGCAATGAGCGATATGACTCGTAATGCTGTCACTTATATTCCTTTACATTATAAAATGTGCTCTACAAAAAACTTCAGCTGATTTTTTTTTTTTTTTCTCAAGATGTGGATTCTATGCAATCAGAAGTCAGGCGAGTACCTCCAAGTGTAGCAAGTATCATCTTGGAATGTCTTCTGGGTTTATGTATAAAAAACATAAGTATTTATATTTTTCCTTAGCGCCAACAATGCCTTCATTGTGGGTATTTTTTTTTTTTCTGTGAAGATTTAGTAAGTTTAATAGTTACTATGGAATACTTACAAATGTATCCTTTCTGCAAAGAATTGAAAGAGTTTTTTTCTCTATTGGCATTAGAAAAGTGGTAAAAGTGACTACTACAACAGAATTTTATTAATGAATGATTTACACTGGTTCCAGCTGTGACCATGTGATTAGTCCTTCACTAAGCAACAATGGGTATTTTCTTTCTGCTTTTATTTGATTTCCAAGAATGTGTCATCTGTTACATAAACTGCTGCCAGTATACCCCATGTAAACTGGTATTTTTCTATTTCCCTGAAGCGTAAGATGAATACCCGCCCATATCTTTCTGGAAATACTGTTTTAAATGAATTGGGAATTTTATTGACTATATCTGATTCAGCATGCCAAAATCATAAAACTTAAAATATTTATTAAATGCACTAGACTGTAGGATGCCTTGCTCCCTGGTAGCGCAAAAGATAGATTATTTTCACTTTTACATTTCTAGCTTAATATTTTATTACAGCAATACAATGTGTTATAGAGGTGGACAAGCCTGCAGATTGAAATGTGGATAGTCCAGATTGTTCCTTTCCCTCGACCATATGGTGTAGTTCTAAAAGCCTTTTGTACGCTGTCTGTTCAGTTAATTGTAAAGTCGGTCTTTAGCGTACCTTAAAAAATGAGATATATGTGAACTAAAAGTCAGCATTATCCTCTGGTAAGTAAAGTTTGCTAAAATATATCTGAACTCTCAGTTCTGATCTCTTCGTAGATTTTTCTTTCTAGGTGAATTTGAGTGTCTTTCACTGTTTCTTGGTAACAAATGTGAGTATGTGCATGTGGAGGGACAGGTTTTTCCATTTCCTCCTTGGGAAGTGGGGGGGACTTGAGTATATAATGAACATTTCATAATATTTTTTGCTTGGCAGACAGCTCTGCCGGTGGGTGATGTGCAGGAACATCGAAGATTTCTGACAGATGGATGGTAGGACTGCTAATACACCTACACACGTTTCAGCGTCTGATGTTCCTGGTGTTTCTCTGATGCCCGAGAAGCTTGTGCTCACACTTTGGTGTGATGTTGCCTGGTGCTGAGCTTTAGAAGAACAGAACTAAGTCTCACTTTGGATTTTCACATGCCACAGTGAGGATAATTTATTGTAGTCCTTGCAAAGCGAAGCATTTATTATGGAGGTGGAATGCTTTTTTTTAATGTAGTAAGAGTTAACAGTTAATTGTTACAGATTTTCAGGAGCAATTTTGTTTTCTGTTGTCTCACCATAAGAAGCTATTTGGGAAATGTTGTCAATGAAGTTATGGTTGAAACATCTAAAGAGGAAAAAAAAGAAAAGAGTAGGAGTCTTTCACTGAAATTGCTCTTCTGTGGGTCCCAACCTGTTTTTCAGCATTGGAGAGTGTTTGCTTGTTAGTGGCAGTTTCTGTGGCAGGCAAGACTTGCATCATTTGTGGCTTTGGAGATAAAAATTTCACTAAAATAAAAAAAAAAAGGGGGGGGGAATGCCAAAACATTGGAAATCAAGCAAGTACATCACAGTAGTGGAGAGTGAGACTAATGTGCCATGAGAGGCCTCTCGTAATGAAACTTATTGATCTGTACTGCCTATCTGAAGTTTTCAAAGCATTTCAGATATTTCTTCTATCACCAGCTGAATGTAAAGGAATCGGTAACCTTAGGGGATGTTAGAAAGGAAAAAATGCAACTTTTTTTTTGCCTGCAGAGATTAAATAAAATAACTCTTGACCTTTGTTAAGCATGCAGAAATGGAGAGAGCTTCAGCAATAGTCTTTTCAAACCAATAGCCAGTAGCACATCTGTTTCTTCCCACTAGATAATATGCTCATAGTGAAATAGTGTAAAAGTTGTGAATTTAAATATGATGGTAAGTACACAGCAAAAAGCTGTTGGAGAACCATGGCTTTCCTTGTGCTGGGTTTTCATACTCCTAACCATATGTGATAAAATATTTTGCTTAGTAGGTTCTTCTGAAACTTCACCTTTGTGGAATGATGAAAAAGGAATAGACTGGGTTTGTGTGCTGCAGAGGCAGGTATGGACCCTTCTCAGCTTGACGTATTATCACAGGGATGCTGTATACACTGGCCAGTGTATATGGTGAAATGAGTGGCATCTTAATTTCATTCCAGACTTTTTTGGCTGTAGCATGAAGTCAGTGGGAGCAAGAAAGTATCTGTGGGCAGAACTTTTGCTTCTTGCAATCTAAATAGTTCAGAAGCTTTGAAATGCAAGGAACCACACTTAATGCTTGAAGAATCCAGCTGTTATTTTGAGAGCTGAAAGAGAAAACACTTGTTGCAGCTTCCATATGATGAGAGCAGTTCTCAAGGCCCGTGAGTTGCCGTGTGCAAAGAGTATGTGAATAACACATCTACCTATTTTTACCATACGCTGGCAAACGTAGGCTTACTTCATTACAGCAGACAGTACAAACAAGATGTTCTAACTTGTATGTTTTTTTAAGAAAGACTAATTTAACTTTTCATGCTGATTCCAAAATAAGAGAAACTTAAAAAGTCAACAAAACTGTGTATCTTCAACAAAAATGTGACATTCTTTTTATATAAAAAGAATCTTTATTTAATGTACTTGTATACCCGTTTCTCTAACTGGTGTACATGTCCACTCAGAAGCAGTTATTAATGATGCCAGCTTAGTTTGTAAAACAGCAGAGTCTGAGACTGCCACTTTTACGGACTACACATTTGTTAGATTTGTGGAAAAGTACAAAATTCTTTGGCTGATTTTGAAAATTGCAGCTTTTTCAGCAAGTCTCTTCACAAAGAAAAAAATTAGAGAGTCTGGACTCTCATGCTTCTTGGACTAATTGAAAGCATTGTTGAAGTACTTTTACTTGAATGGGACAGTCTGGGTTGTAGTGATACAGAGAGCCTTCTAGAGATGTGAAAGATGTGTTTGGTGTCTCAACTTGTAGTGCTTACAGAAGAGGACATGGACAGAAGGTAGGAGTATAGAAGACCAAAGGTTGAAACAGGCTCAGAGGGGCATGTACAGAACAGATGTAGAAGAGTGTTCATGAGCAGGGGCTGGAAAGGAGCAAAAAAAACCAAGACTGGGGGGACTTTGGAAAGAGCATATAGAGTAGAGTTGGCCAAAAAATGGATGACTCTTTGGCAACATGTTAAAAACTGTTTCTTTTTTTCTGATGGGAAGTTGAGACGTACCAAGTAGGTCTGATGAAAACGGGAAAAATGGGATGAAAGGAGCCTTAAGTCTAACTGGGGGTGGGGGGAGTGAAATTCAGAGGTGACGAGGAAGACTTTGTTTTTGATGTGGTAAGATGGAGGAGGAAGAAAAAGATTGTTTGTAAAGGTGTTTGAGACAATTTGAGTGGAGAAGAATTGACAGGCAGGGAAATGACACTGGAGATTAGGCAAGGAAAATAGGGCAAGGGAGCCATGAAGCTTTGCTCCTGGAACAGGGAAGAAAGGACTG
Organism: Phaethon lepturus; assembly: GCF_000687285.1. Lineage (NCBI taxonomy): Eukaryota > Metazoa > Chordata > Aves > Phaethontiformes > Phaethontidae > Phaethon > Phaethon lepturus. The sequence continues at coordinate 45,351 of NW_010513932.1, forward strand.
TATTGAAACTGGAAATTTTCTAATGAGGAATGAAGCATGATGGGGAAAGAGAACATTTCAGATTCTAGACCTAGCAGATAGGAGACATGGTGGACATGTCCATACATAAGAAGAAGTTGGAAGTGAGGGTAGTTTGAGACAGGAAAATTTAGTATGCGTCTCATCAAGGTAGGAGTTGATGTGCTGTGAGTCTATCCTTTTTCGATTTTATTGTGTCACTGAAAAAAAATTAAAGAAGAAAAAAATTACTAAGGTAAGTACAACAGGAAGTAATTAGAGAAGAAGGTGAAATAATTAGAAAATAAGGCAAAAGAATAGGAAACAAAATAGAAGAGATTAAGAAACGTAAACAAAAAGAGGAAATGAGGGATTCAGTCATATGAGAAACAATTCATATGGCTTCAAGAAGTGTGGATTTTCCTTTTGAAGATGGAATTCATCAGCTAACCAGATGAAAAATGATATTAATAGAGGGTACAAAATTTGTTTCATTTTCGGTTAAAAAAAAAAGTACAGTCAGGGTAAAATATGTATTTGTATTTTCTTACAAGGGCTCATGCTAATGAAAAATTAACACTGTTGATCAGAACATTTTTTTCATGCGTGGCAAAATGGCAAGTAAATGTCTGCTGGTTTAAAAAAGAATGTGCATTGGGGTGACTAGAAGTAGGGAGACAGGAGTCACTGCTCCTTTCTTCTGCTTTTGGCTTTACTATAAAGCTACTGTTGGAAAATTGTGCAAAGAACAATTTTTTAATTCAAGTTTTCTCATTTGTAAAGTAGAGATAACAATACCTACCTACCTTACAGGAGTGTTGTGAGGTTTAATTAATATTTGTTAAGCTCTTCAGCATTTTTGGGTGAAAGTGGATAAATGAAGTCTCGTGTTGTTAATAACAGGAAAACACCAGGCAGAAGATGTAGTACGATTTTGGGATTGGAGGGAGGAGATGGAACAGTTAGATTTTGTTGTTTAAAGCTATTTTTTAAAAAAGCAATTGAAAACTACTGGCTAGAGGTTACGTAATTATTAGGTTTATTTATCAAAACCAAGCATTTTCTTACAATTAGCTTTTAATTTGAACATGTACATAGATCTTGTGTGTTTTCCCTCTAAAGATAGTTTAGGACTCCTTTGACTTTGAAATTATCTACCTTCCCTTTTTGCCTCCATTACCAGATAAATTCTTTATAGTCTACCTACATATACAAAAACAAACCAAGTATGTCTCTGTTGTCAAATTGTGTTAAGGTTTCTGGAAGGGATGAAGTGCTGTATTTAGAAGTTGTAACAAGTCAGCAGGCAACAATAATTAGTGAAAAATACATGAAATTCCATGTGTGTATGAATATGTAGCTACAATGTAGTTTAAGTAACCCCGTAATATGGTCAAGAGAAAATTTTTGAGAAAATTGCTGACAAAAGTAATCGAGTGAACTGGTGTTGAGTGATACGAAAATCAGGAGGGATTAGCCTTGCTAAACCTTGTTTCTGAAGCTTTTTTCCTATTCAAATAGGAAATAGTCAAAATAACCTTTCTAGTTACAGTCAAAGGAAATGCTGTGTATATTCACCATCAAGTTTCTTAGAATCAGCTGTGCCTGTAGATGCAAACGTTAGGAATGTAGTGGTGTGTCAGCAACATCACAGGTGTCATTATAAATGTAAGTGGTATTTGTATATAAGCACGAACATGTGAAATGGTCTATGTCTGTTAGGCAACCATTACGCGCCTTCAGTATGCCAAAGCCCGGTGCTTGGTTGAGTAGCTCATGTGAGTTGAATGTACACTAAATATCAAGTGGTGTTACACAGCTTGAAAAGAAAAACAGCTTTAAAGAAAAAAGGAGACTTTTTTCTAAGTCATTTGTTAATGCCCAAGAAATGCTTCCATGTGTGTTAAGAAACCAGCTGTCTATAGACTCTAGGAAAAATCATTTATGGATCTCTCTTGTCCATAGTCATTCAGAGCTTCAGTGGGAAGGCAGAGTGCTGCAGCTCTGAAGAGTAGCTTGAATCGGTTTGCATGAATATTGCCCTCTCCAAGGATATTGGCATGCAAAACAGATTTTGTTCATCTTAGTGCGTTTTGAATGCATCTCACAAATGGATTCTTAACAAGTTTGAAATGAACAGTCGGAGTTTGGATTAGGTCTCTTCAGCGGAAGTGAACCAATGTGATTGATGTAGATAAGTGCAAATAACTCCTTTTCTATTCTCAAAGCATTTGTTCGGTACTGCTTAATTTGGGGTACCCTCTCTGCGTTGTTTTCAACTATGTTTGCTGGAGGCAGCTTAACCTTTGCAAACATGGTGACAAGCTGTTGTCATACTGAACATCCAACTCTTCCCCTCCCATGCTCTTCCCCTTTCTCTTAGTTACATTTTAATTATCTCCAATATTCAAATTGGGAGAGTTGAAGTCTCTTCCAGAGCCATTTCTGCTTTAAATGTGGGGCTAAACCAGTTTCATATAGCACCTTCAAGTATCTACATCTAACTGATCTTTGTGGGACCAACCTCTGCTTAAACAGCGATGGGAAGATCGGATCTGAAAAGATTCAGAAAGATCTGAATCGTTTACCCTGTAATAAGACCTATGTAACACCTCTGTTAGATTCAGATCCATTTTATGAAAGTGGTTTTTGACAATCTCAACGTAAATAGATAACTGAAGATAGATTTAACATTCTCTCCATAAGAAAAGCACTTATTTGCCTGTTTTTTCTAAAAACGACCAAGTGCAGTGGTATCCAGAGCCACCACCACAGCACAGCAGTAATGCAGCATCTTTATTTTGTTCTATGACTTAGGAGTAAGGTTGCACTAACTTCCCTGGATCATAGAGTAACTTCCAATATACTACAAATAAAATACACTTAGATAAAGCAAACTTATGGGGCCTAAGTTTTCTTTGCTTGAATTTTTGCAGACTTCTAAGACTTCATTGCTCAGCAGAGTGTATTTGTTACATTGACTGGAAGAAGGTGCAGGTATTAAGGGCAGAAGTTGAAGAAGGTGAAAATGGTTCAAAACTTCTGTTTTTCTTTTGCCAGCTGGGAGGCAACACTAAGAAGCTTCTTTAAAACTATCTGAATTCACTGGACTTACAGCAAAGACAGAAACAGTTTAAAATTGCATTTTTATATTTTCCATTTTAAAATTTTAATTTATATAAATGATTCTACTTTACCATAACAGTTTCTGTTGAGTGGGTTGGTTAATAGGCAAGACGTTTTCCTAATCCTGGTCCTGATGTTTGGTGTGTTTGGCTTGAAAATCTTGACAGCAAAAGGGTTCACGGCTTTCATCTAGAGCAACAGCGAACGCTGCAGATTTTGCAGTACTGGCAAGTCAGTCAGCATTCTGAGCGGCTGCTAAGACTGTTTTGAGACCTGACGGGTACCTGGTGTGTTTTCTCAATGTCTTAATCTCCACAATTGACTGTTCTTTGTATATGAAAAAACATAACAAAAAGTAATATCAAAGGTTTTTAGCTGTAGCATTGCTACAGTCTGATTGCATGTGGAAGACTCTGAGGTAACCACTGCCTTTATTTAGAGGTATTTCCAAGCTGTCCATATGCTGTTCATCTTCAGGTCTCCAAGAGCTGCTTTTGGCTGCTGTGAATGCTTAACTGATGGTATTGCCAAAAATGTCCCAATTTGCCAGAATAACTGTGCAGCCCTTAAATCTTTAGTACAAGTCAGAGCAGATCGTTAACTTGCTGATGAAACTTGTAATCTTTGACTTTGAAACGAAGAATTGGGAATATTAAACACAGACCTTGCATGCGTGAGGTTTCTCATGTTGGCTTGTAATGGTATTTCTGGCATTTCATCCTATCGGTGATGTCAGTAAGAGCACCTACTAATAGCCAGTTAAACTTTAAATAGTTAGGATTTTCCAGTAATGACCTTAAAACAATGTCTTCAGTTCTGAGCTCTTCAATGATGTTTTTCTCTGCATGCCAATAGTCATGGGCATCATAAACCTTAACATTCTTAACGTTTTACCAGTTTGCAGGAGGAGCATGCCAGGTAGTGCACAGCAGGTTCTCCAGTGGTTCAGGTTGAAGTAGCTGATGAATGACAGTGTCGTTTTGGTTTTGTTGAGCTGGATGTTTGATTTTTCTGATAAGGGTTTTCAGATTTTAGGAGAAAAGTTTAATGAGTATGGCCACTTGACTCAGGCAGGGTAAATGCTTTTCAGACTTTTTTCTTTAGATAGGCAAAGTGATTCTCAAGTGACACTAAAGCTGAAATCCTGAGTAAGTTTTACTAATATCTTAACAATTTGTAATGTAGAAAACTGAAAAAAACCAACTGTTTAACTCTTTTCAGTAGAGACCCCAGTGCCCATCATATGCTATAGCCACGTTTTGTTATGTGCAACAAAAGCAAAGTTTTTAAGGCACAGGCTTTCTGATGGTAGTGACTTTAATGATGCTTTTCTAATATCAGCTATCTGATAATCTTCAAGGAAAAAATTCACGTGTTGATGTCCTTTGTGCATGTCCTTGCCTTGCTGTTATCTGTGGCAGTGCTAAAAAGGGCCACTCTGGTCTTGTGTCTGTTAGGGTCTCCCCCAGACATCAATATTTATTCTTTTTGCAGTATCTGTTTTTAAAACATCAGCTCCGAACCTAAATTTGTTTACGAAATAACCAAAATAACTGTCCAAAACAGATTGTTTTGAGATGCTTGTACATCACTTCTTAATGAAAAAAGTATTTCTTGAAATGCTCACCATTTCAATTGACAGATGATAACAGACATCTTTAACTCCTGTCAGTGTTTTTCAGCTTTCTGCGATGTGTGTATCCATAGATACTTCCCAGTGGAGGAGGTAGACCCTTCAACTTTCTCATACATGCAAAGTAAAATAAAATGTATGAATAAGCTTTTCTTCACCACTCTAAGCAAATCCTTGGAAGTATTTTGCAGGCTTTTCAGACAACAGAATGGAATCAAGTGACTTTAAGTCGTTAGATTTGCTATTCTTGGGTCAGCAGAGATGTTGGGGAATGCTTGCAGTGAGTTGTCAGCACTTTGGCCATCCTGTGGCGCCTTTAATATTGCTATAGCCCTTTCAGAGGGCTTAGTCAAAACTTTATGGGGAAATTATTTACAGGGAACATGATGCTGCACCACTGAATCAAATTGGCAACTCTTACTGCACTAGAGTTATAAATTGATGTATATAACATATCTTCTGTATGTCAAGTTGGAAATAGGATGTAAATATCCTTAAAATGGAAAAGTATGTTTAGCACTGTATAAAGTCCTCATTCAACGTTGTGTGATGTTTACTATTGAATCTGAGAGCTTTTGAGCAGTTCCTGAAAGAGATAGCGTGATGCTGACTGGACAGAAGTTAAACGAGATCTATTTCTGTTCTCGTAGATCCATAGCATGAAGCATTAGTTCGTCTCTCTCTGGAGAAGAGCTGGGCAAGTGGAAAGCTGAAAGTTACTTCATCTGATGATTTCTAGTACTTAATAGTTAAAATTAAGGACATTTTTGTGCAGGCGGCTTTGCAGCCTTGAAGTTACTTTATGAATCACAAGACCATCATATCCAATCTGCTGTAGGTATCTAATACTTAAATGTTGCTTTTTATAAACAAACGAAAACCTTTTGATTTGTTCCCTTCACTTGGTGAAGGGTTTTGTAGCTTGGCAAAATCCACATGATTGTCTTTTTAAATAGCTGGTGTTGCGGGTCTTTTGGTGAATAACATGGCCAATATATTTGTCACCCTTTTGAAGTCCATTTTTCTATCATGATTTGATTTCATATTGAATTAACCTTACTGGCATGTGTTGTGAAGTTCACATATCTGTCCCCTGGTAATACTCCTCTGTGTGGGACTCCTCCCAGATTTCACAGTTGAACTTGATTTGACAGTAGATCTCATCCCGTCCTTTTTGTTGACTCAGAGTATGACTGAAGATGCAGATCCTTTCGTCACATATTCAAATGGATAGTTTCTGACTGTAAAATAAATCTGGCTTGTGCCCACTCAAAAGTTTCTGCCAAACATCTCAGGCTACCAAGCCGAATGTTTAAATTTGTTGTTTAAATTAACTCCTACAATTCCAGCTTTTGTACAAGAGGAGTGTAAGTGCTAAATCCCAAATTTCCATGATAAGAGAATGATTTGCTATTCATCATTTAAGGTTTTACTACTGCAAATTTGTTGTAGGAAACAAACCAACTTTTTGATGCGGGGTCATTCTGCTATTTTACGGAGCAGTTAATGATGGCTTCTAACAAGTGTTTTGTCTTTTAATCAATTAGCTAATACAAACTATAGACTAAGTCATTCCAATAAAATTAATTAAAATAATTGCAAGTAATTTTTTTCAAGTGTGTATATGTATGTTCTTAAACTGGCTATGAATGCAGGCTGTAATGCTTACCTTTCTATACAGAAACTGGTCTGAAGCCCAGAATGTGTGGAACACTTTTCTCATCATATTCCTAATAAATCGGAGGAATTTCAAAATGCCAGCCCGTTATTACCAGACTGGTGCTTTCTCTATAATAGGGAACTAGCAACTAATATGTCTCCTGTCAAGTTTAAAAATAGTGCTACATCTCCCATTACCACACCTATTAGTTCCCTATCCACTCGGAGATTTTCTAAATCAAGTATTGTTCATCTATTTAAACCTAATGTAAGCCTTCAAGATCATCAATATTATCAAATTTATAGTAGTAGATACAGTACAGGAAAAGATGAGTCTTGTAAACTGTCATCAGCCTTCAAGCATTGTAAACACAGTCCAGATAAGTTGGATAAAACCAACATACCATTAAACAACATTAGCAGTCTCTGTTTAAGTTATCGTTATTCCAGGCTTTTGAATTACATGGCAAATGGGAGCTTATAATTAACTGTTAAATCAGAATAACTAATTTTCTGTCAAATACAACTGCTAACCTTGCATTTTCAGGTTATAGTCTCTTATTAGATCTGTAGTAATGTTGGTGTTCTGGGGTTGTTTTTCCGCAAAAATTCTGTTACTGGCTGAATAGCTACCCAAAAATAATGTTAGAACTTCTTGTGAAGATAATTGGTTGTTTAATATCTACCAGTCTGCAGTGTACTCATGTCAACTGTAAATCTATTGGGACCATTAGAGGGAGGAGGCAGAGAAAGAAACACCGTGGAAGAGTAAGCCAGTTTGCTGGCTATGGGTATTTGTGCCTGTAACTATTTCCCTGGCAGAGCATGGCCCTGGTTCTCCATCGCACCTCTTCTTTGTCTTTTCCCCTTCTCTTTTGGCTTAAAGATCAAGAAAACTTTCTCCTAATTAAATATTACAAATTATTACTTTACCTTTGTTAATCTTTTGTTAACTCACAAAAATAGTTTGCACTATACTATTTAGTATCCCGCTACCCTGTTCTGAGTAGTACTTACTCCCAAGTATACCACTTAGTAGGTCAGTTAGAGACATACACACCCGAGTTGTGTATTGCAATTGCTGATCACAATGTATTGGGAATCAGGAGATCAGACGGTAAAATTTCCCTGAAAATATGACTTTGGAGTGCTGTGCTTCAAAGGGGATGTATGCTTCCCCACCAAGGTAGTGTGGCTGTGTGAAGTTTTGACTTAACCATAAATGTGATGCACAGATGTTTCTCTCCACTGGGAAAAAAAAATTGCAATAATTTACTTTATTCAATATAGATTAAGATCTTCAAAGATGTTGATTGAGGTTGGCTAGAAGTATAGCTATGAAGTAGTTCTGATAGTCTTAGACCATGTTAGGAAAGAAGGTGAAAAGAAAATTCTAAGGATTAATTTTTTTGCTTTGCTATGGCTAATAAAACCAAATTTAATTTACAGCAAGAAATTATGAAGGTCATTAATGCCTTTGCCTTGATAAAATAATAAACAATTTAAATACTGAGTTTTAAAATGCATACTCTGCATATGCATTAACAACTCTTTCATAAGAGTTTATAACGATATTGTTTATGTAGCACGCACGGATAATGTGCAGATTTTACAGCATGTTACTTTCTAAATATGTAAACTCCAAAAGGAGCCATTATTGTCTCTTGTGTCAGGGTGTCTCTGGATTAATAGCCATGGGACATCTTTGAACTGTAACTTTCAATTCCTGCTTTTGCATTTCAGCGTTGAAAGCACAGATGTAAGAACTGAACCCAGCGATTTGCTCTTTAGTTAAGATTAAACCAATTCTTTAAAAATTCTATTGTTTGCAATTCTAATTGCATCATCTCAAGCGCTGCAGTGCTTCTTACCTGTGTGGGATGCACACCTGCCCCACGCTCTGATATGTGAGCGTTTTGAGGAATGTAATTCTGAGAATGAGGGGAAAAAAAAAAATCAATAATTGCGTATTTTAAAGTGTATATTGGAAAATCAGCTGCTTGTCATATGTGTATTTACAGTAATCTTAAAATAGTCCATAGAAGAGTAACTTAGCAGTCCTTTAAGCAAGTACTTCAAGTAAGTATCATAAATAAGCCTTACAGTAAAAGGGATTTTGAGGCAGAGTTCCCAGATGCGGGAATCCTGACCTGAGACCACTGGGACTTCGGCCATTTTCTCCCATTCACTCTCGTCATGTCTGGCTGGGAATTGATCGTCAGTGTAACGAAGACAGTCTTTGGAAACATATATGTAGACCATAAGAACGGTAAAATTAAATGTTGTATTTTAGTGTTTAGTGAAGCGACAGCGAGGCAGTGCAATCCGTACAGGTTTCGCTGGAGACAGCGTTTAGCATCCTTGAGGCCTGCAGGTAATACTAGTTTTTAGCGTTCTGTAGGTGTTCGCGACTCTCGGGCTGTGTGGATGGGGCAGACTGTGGTTTATGGGTGTCGCCAGTAAATTAATAACTAGTGCTGATGCAGATGTCCAAATAAAGGTAAATGATTTTGCTTTACCGCATTCTCAAAAAGTAGAGAATTTCTTCCTTTTTTCCCAGTTGATGTGTATAAAAGATAAATATGTGACCTTCTCGCTTTGTGTACTTACACAGTTTAGTAATGACAAACCTTAGAGCTGGTACTTTTGGGTGATCTAAATACGAGTTAAATTTTGGTCAAACATTAAGATGTGATTGTGTTTAAGGTATAGCTCTGGGGTTTCAGTGAGTCATTGTCATGAGTGGGAGGGTAACGCAGGCTCTTTCAATCTAGGTTTGCGTGCCTGTATACACCGCGTCCACGCTTCGGCTGGGTGCATGTTGTGGGGCTGGGAGGGAGAAGGGGCAGAGGAGGAAAGGTGAAGACCTTGTAATAGCCCTTTGGAAAATCCCATTTCATTGGCATGTAGAACGTGACAAGTTTTTGCCTGTATTGGGTATTACGGTGTGTTGATCTGAAATCATCAAAGGTTATGAGTATGTTTATGTCTGCAATGCATACCTGATGGGTTTTGTAGTCGGTTGAGTTATAACATACCGAACCGCGTGTGCTCTGGATACGGCGGTGGAATAAATTTCTCATATGTGTGGGACTGTGACGGTTAAAACAAGCATTACTGAAACCATATACCTTATTTCCTGTAACTAATAGCAGCTCTCTACCTATGGAATATATTAACAATTATTCCTTTGGTTTTGGATTGTTGCTGAACTATTTTGTTGGACAGATATTTAAACATGGTCTGTAATTTATGTTGTCTGACTACGTCAATGAACGGAGTTAATTATGGCTCTCTGATGCGAGCTATGCTGATGTTTGTGAAACCACGCTTCTGTGTTTAAGACAGTGAATGTGTGTTCTTTGACACATCGTGGAAAATGATGAGTTTTCTTTACCTAAGTTGGTTAACAAAAATACTTTAGTTGGCGTTCACCTTGAGTTTAAAAAGAAGCATTGGTTTCTGTGGCCAGTTGAACAGTTAATTCTTCCATGCCATTAAAGTAAATATTTATTTATTACTCTGTATAGTACTCACAATTTCTTTTGAAGGAAAACTGTTGGGTCAAACATCAGTGGCCCATGCAGGGACTCCATTACCTGCCATTTTTCCGCAACGTGTTCGTCATGCGGTAGAGCCGAAGCAAATGACAGAAGTCCTGGATCAATGTCTCTGTGAGATGCTGCCTTCGACACGGCACCTAATTGCTTACCTAAATTTCTCGGTACTTTAATACACCTCTGTATTAGTCATGGCATTTTTGACACTGTTACCACTTGGGAGGATTTTCTTATTTCAGATAGTTTCTTATTAATGTATATTCTGAAGAATGCGCTGCTACATGCGGTATAGGCAGAGTAACAAATTTTTGAAGCAAAGGGTGCTGCAGCCCTGCGGATGGGGTTGAGCTGTTAGAGGAACACCCAGGATTGCTGGCTCCAGAGAGGAAGCACTGTAATGAGAAAGGGGAAGCGGTTCTGTTTTTCTAATATTTGTTGTTTTCTTTGAAATGGGGAAAAGAATACCTGGAGTGATTTATATTTAATTGAGGATTGCATTCCATCAGATACGGTGAATGTTCTCAGGCCATTTATCAGCTGTGTCTTTTCGAGACCTCTGAGGAGTATATGGTACGTATTTACCTTAACTTGGCTAGGTCAAGGGAAATAAAGCAAAAATAATAAATGTTATTTTTGTATGTGAACAAAACTGGAAGTCATGTAGGTGAAATATGAGGTAAATGACTGTGTCCTACCTCCTCTGTGCCTTTTTAAATACAAGAAATTATTAGTTACATATAATATAATTTCCTTTGCATTATCTGTGTATCTTTTTAAAACAGAAGATTTATTGTCTTTTTCATCGCTCCAGCTTAGTCAACCCCTGAAGTCAATGTGACATATATTGTGCTGCCATTATTCTTTAGTAGTTTCGTATTTAGGTAGCATCTTGTGAAAAAATAAGAACAAAACATGCCATATGCTGCTTTTTTATAACGTTTTTTCTAAATTGAATTTGATGTATATTACTGGTAATGTATAAAGATAATACGACGCTAAAATCCTACCAGCACTAGTGAGGATTCTAGTGAACAGTACGTAAATTTTGGGGGAGTGAGAGTTTTGTAAGAAAGCCTTGAAGCTTCAGACAGTCTCTGAAAAATGTGTCATTGCTGATTTTCACCCTCGTGTGCTGCTGCTGTGGGGTCTACGAGTGTTCCATGAAGAATTACATAGCAAGAGCCATCTAACACCCACTCCACGATGCAGCCACAATTTCAACCCAGTTTCTCAATATAAATAGCCAAAGGGAGTTTATTGTATGGCAATGGTTGTGTAATATTTGCATAATGCATTTTTATTAATAGATCTACATATAGGGTAAATGCCGAAGAACCTAAATGTCAGGGTCTGTAAGTGAGAAGGAAACCTGAGAACTGAAAAAGTCTCTTACCGTCAGCACATACAGTCATTCTCTGTCCCCGTAAGGGACATACGGGGAACACTGTTGCAAAATAAAACCCAAGAGCACATTGTTGATTCAGCTAAACCTAGCGATAAAACCAGTTTCAGAACAAGTCTGATGAAGTGCAATTTGATCAGATATTTCGTGAACGGATCACTTTCTTACTGATACTGCTAATGATTTGTAAATTAACTGCAACTCCTTCTCCCTGAGTGACTGACTCAGTGGCATTTACCAACTTTTTGTGTACCCTTTTTTTAGGGGCTGAATTTGCAAAACGCTTCCCTCAAGTCCTTTGAGTTAAATTTTTGGTGACATTTGATGACAAGCATAGCATGATTAATTGCAAATTGTTCTTTAGGTGAATAGTGCATATTCTAAAACACAGCTTGTGTTTTTATAGCAGTTATTACCCTGCAGGCGCCAAAAGGGCTTTGGAATACAGAGTATGATTTCGGTTACATCATTGTAAATTCAGGAGACGTCAGTGATCTCAAAAGTGTGATTTTTGAAATTAGGTCAGTGGAAAAGAGATCAGAATCTGCCTTGCAAGAAGCGAGCTCCAAAATGGAATGAAGTCTCTGCTTCCAGCAGGCTGTAATTTTTTCTTCTAAAAGGAACATACTCAAAAAAAAAAAAAAATTCACTCTCCCATGCTGTTTCAAATAATAGAGCAAATTATAATCTGAGTCCAGGCTGGATTATGGCAAGAAAGTCAGAGCAGAGGATACTTTTTCTCTTGCTGATTGATCTGTAATGACCCAGGAGTTCTGCATCACTGTTTCAGCTTGCACCGTGATGGACGAAGGACTCAAAGCTGTCTAGAGCTTTCATATATTTTGTCTTCCAATTAAATTTATTTTGTGTTTGGATTTTTTTGTTGCTGGCTAGTTGATCTTTTGATAGCTACAATGCAAAGTTGTTTTTGTTTGTTTTCTGCCCTTTGATTCCATAGTACTTTTTTTTTTTTTTAACCTGAACTTGAATTTAACTAAATTTCAAAGTTGAGATGATTGAGATTTTCTGGAGAGTATGCAGTTCTCTGTTGAATTCTCACTTCTTGTCACCAGAGGCTTTGAGAAGACAAGGATTACAGTCTGAAACCACTAGAAATTACAGGTCAGGAAATGGATGTATAGTCTTGCAATATACAGCATCAAACATGAAACCCAAGCAAGTTTAACAGTCTCCCTTGTTAGGGAACGTTGAGAAGGAAACCATCAGAGAGGCAGTCATGGATGGTGAATACCTTTCAGGGTTTTGTTTTCAACTTTTTTTATGTCATGGTTTTGCTCAAAGCATCTGAAAAGCAGCTTTTTGGTACCCCAAGTCTGTGACTCATGAAAGAGATGAGCAATAGTCACAGGGTTTTCATCTTTCCCTTCGCTTCGGGCAGCATGTTTTGCATCTTGTTTGTGAGCAGTTCTGGGGCTTCTCATCCGAGACCTTCCTTAAGCCTGCGATGATGTTCTCTTCCAGCCATTTTTGAGTATTCAAAAAAACAAAACCAAAACAAAAAACCAGCAAAAACCCACAAAAAACCAACCCCCCAAAAATCCAACCAAAACAAAAAAACCCCACACCAACCCCCAAAAAACAACCAACCAACCAAGCAAACAACAAAAAAACCCCATACCACCCCAAAAAACAAAAACATGGTTTACATCTCCTCTAGGGTCGGAGTGTCTTGCTGAGGTGGTGATCCCAGCTCCCTGTGATGCAGGAGGCAGTCCTGGGGGGATGCTCAGACTGCATCCCCCCAGGCTGCTCTCTGGCTTTGTCACTTACCTAAATTATCATTACTAGCAACTATTGAGGATGAAGTGTGTTTTGAATTGTTCTTTAGTTGTATCTACCACCAGGAAAAGGGGAAAACATACGTAAAAATGAATAAACTACTTCCTAACCTATGGAAGAATGATGTGTTTAAGAGTGTGTAAAATAAAGCTGCTTTTAAGTATCTGATTGAAAACAAAGCAATAAATTCAAAATACAGTATTTTTTAAATCTTGCAAATTTTGATTCATTTAAAAATTACAAATGGTATCTTTTACTGGTTGAAACGAATAGGTGTGATAATTTTGTCATCATAATTAAGTAGCCTTTTCTGAACTAAACAAATTAATACAATATAAAGGATTAATTTCACAGGAAAAATTAAGACACTGTTAGGTCTTGCAATATATTTCTGGTTTTTCCAATATCCCTTTCTTAAAGAAAATAAAACAAGGTGTATTTCTAAAGTAAAATATTTCTGTACTGTCATTTTCAGCATCCAGGGGGATCTGAAGTACTTGGAGAATGAGTGTTCTTCTCATTGAGGCCTTTTATGGTGGTTCCCACAAACAGCTGATGGATCTTCTCCAGGAAGAGCTACAAGAAGACTGTGTCCTCTGTACGCTCCCTGCCAAGAAGTGGCATTGGAAAGCACGGACTGCTGCTCTTTATTTCATGCAAACAGTGCCAGCAAGTACTAATTACAGGTAACACAGGAGTTGAATAATTTCAAAGCTCAAATTACAGAGAGGCCCTCGACCAGGTCTCTTGAGCTGAATCTTCAGTTACGTGCATGCAAGCATATATGCGCAAGCAAATGGAGACTTGCAATGGACAATACAAGTTTTCCTTCTTGCATTGACTTCTTTGGGTATGAATATGGGAAATTACCACCATGTTTGAGTTTCTTAGTCTACCTTGTCCTGCTTTGCTAGTCCTTGAAAGTCTCAAAGAGTGCATGTATATGGATACCTGCTTGTGTATACTTGTTTATGTACATCTTATTTTAAAATTATCAAGTGAATTCAGTAATACTGAAAGTTTTAAACTGTGCTTCACAAATTAGGTTGAAGGATGGCATAGATGTGAACACTGCAAGCTGCCTCATTTGCCCTCCAATGTATCTATTAGCAAGTCTGATTTATCAGAGCGTACTGCTCGGGCTGACCTAGAGGATTAAGGGAGCAGTTTTATCTTAATGACAGTCCAGTTCTATAATGTGCCAGCAACTGTGGATGTCAGTTATGCATTTATGTAAGTGGCAAATTTCTATCAGCTGGAACCTGGACTGATAAAAGCAAACTATTTAGGTCAACAGATAGCTATCATGTAGTGAGAATCAGTCACTCCAGGACCAAGCTGTCTTTAAACCCGGCAATTTTGCTTGGCCTACCTGATGAGTTGAGATGAGGTAAGGTGATTGTATTGAGCAGTGACATACCACATGGCGTGGTGCATGCTCTAGTCGGGGCGCGCAGCAGAGCATCACAGTGCGGGTAGTAAATGAGTACTCGGCTGACTGTGCGCCTTGTGGAGAGAGACCGTTCGTGCATGGGGATGTTTTGGCACAAGGAGCTGCTTTTCAGCAACAGAATGAACGTCAGCAGGACTCTGAGCACACCTAAATGACGTGCTAACTAGTTACAGTTCAGAATTGGGTCTGGTATTTGTTAATAGGAGCAAATAGACATAGTTGGCTGGGGGAGGAATATGTTTTTACAAGAATAGATGTGCTGTAGAAGGCTACATTTGAACAGTGTTACCCAACACAATGTCTAATCCGTTTTGGAATGCATACTGTATAAATGTACACCTTTTCTGTGCCTGTTTGTGGCTTGCATTTAAAATAAGCTACCATCCCAAGCCAAATGTTATAATTAATTTTCCCCAGTTTGTCTTGTGCGAGGCATTTAGCGTTGGTTTCCTATTGCTTTCCTTTTGCAAGAATTTTGTTTTGGAGGAGTGTATATGACAAACTGTTATGTAAATTTGTCTTGTATCGCAACCACATCCTCCAACGCATCGCAATGTTATCTGTGTTCCTTCAAGGTCAGCAGCCCAAGCTGTCCAGCACTAACTGTATTAAACTAATCAGACATCACTCATAGACATACACTTCATTAGTTTAACTTACAGTTACATTGACCTAAGATAACTTAACTCCAATTTGTCAAGTAACCCACATCTTGGGGGAAGGGGGAGGGAATGATGACAAAAAAGCCCCCACAGAAAAAACAACCCAACAAAAAAAACCTCAACCCAGCAGCTTGAAAACTCACATGAAGTTAATAAACTTGCAATCTGTCATAGACTTATGTGCAAATATAACCTTTACTGACAGCAAATAAATCTGATCTAACCAATAGAGCATCTTAGAGAGGAAAGCTTTTTCTTTGCTGTTGCTGTTAGGGTTTGATCAGACAGAATCAAATAGTCAAAGTTCACAAAGATGCGATGTTTGAAAAAGAGTATGTACCTTATCCTCGCAGGCAGGATAAAATTTTAGGAACAAGGGCTGATGTGACTGGTGAGAGGAAAACTGATTAGAGGTACCTTCTACTTTACTTGCACATTTTTAATGTTTGTTTTGTAATGGAATGTTTCAAGTATTTTATTAAATTGAAAGTATCAGTGCATCAGACTACAACCTAATGAGGCTATCTACTTTCTCCTATTAGATAAAACATTGATTAAAACTAACATTGATTCTTTTGTTTCTAGCTTGCTAGTAACCACTAAGGATCAGCTTCCCAGGTAGTAGTTTGTTAAGACAGAATTCTCATTGGAAACTGGCAGGAGTGTGTGTTTTGAATTACACATTTAAATATTTCAAACTTCTTGTGAGGTTGTGGGAAATATCAAATTTGCATTATTTATAATATTGACATGATTTGTAGAATAAAATTTTTCTTTTACAAGTGATTTATAAAAACGTGGCATTTCCTAAATACCTTGTTTCTGTGTGTTTAATAATACAGAAAGGTCACAAATATGTCGAGTGCAAGCAGTTTTGGTACTGGAGCTGTGTTACTATATTTTTATTTTCAAACTGTACTTTGTTTCAAGATGCTGGTAATGTATGATGAATAATACTGATGCTAATAAGTCTGGTATTGCTATTACATCTATACAGCAGTAGAAAACGTAAGTTTTAAAAGATCTCTACTTTTATCCATATAAGCTGCTTATGGGAAGGAAGCAGGTTTGTTAGTTTTCAGGTGATGTTCAGTAAGTTACGGAACAGTCTTAAAAAGTGCTTCTGAAGCAGAGTATACAGTGCAGAATCATAGATGTTAAATTCAGATGCTCTGCAGTGACCAGAGAGTTTGTGATGAACTTGCAAATTACTTTTATTAGAGAACAGACATGTACTCCCTTGAGCAAGACTTAAAGCTGAATTGATAACGAGCAACGAATCTAATGTTACTTTTGTGAACCATGCAGCCAGTGTCTAGGTGTGCAATAAGTGATGTTCCCAGGCAAAAATGAGATTTCCTCAGAGCTGTCACAGGGAGAAGATGTCCTCAACCTTCAAGGAGAACACAGGTAGCTATTCTGGAAGGTATCAGGGATTTAGTATTTTATCTGCAACACTGCATAAATTTATATTATTTCCCTGATGCAAAGGCTGTTCTGTGTTTCTCCAGAAAAACGTTGCTTTTCTGTTTTCACGGCTTCATTGTGCAGTATGTCGTTAAACCAGCTCACATCTTCATTTATCTCCTTGAAGGAGGACAGAAGCCCTGATGAATGGGGAAGATCAGGCGCGCAGCGAGTCCCTCCAGCTTGGAAGGAGAGTTTTTGAAGGTGGCATACTTGGCTAGTAAACTTGAAATGGTCCAAAATATTGATGTACAGCAGCCACAGAACTGAGCAGTTTTAAGAGCTTTCTTAATTGCTATACAGAGACTCACATGATTTTTCCTTAATTGGAAAGAAGGTGTCTCTTTGGATGTTCCAATTAGTATAAGGAGTTTCATCCTTGTGGTGGCAATTTCCAAATTACAGCATTTGAAATGTACTGAAAAAGGACAGAATTACTGTCTGCATTCTCTGGACAAGTTTTTCAACAATTACAGAGGGGGTTTTTTTTAGCAGCTGATGGAATATTATCATCTTCATTCCGTAAATTAGGAAGGTCCAGCAGGGAGACATGACCTCCTCCGGCTGCTGGCAGTGTGCGGAGCTGCTGCGTTGTCTGCTTTGTCTCCCAACTTGCTTCAGACAGCTTAAACTCTTTGATAAATGTAAATGTCTGATCTTGTCTAAAGTTGTCTTCCATAGCACATAGAGACTATTCAGTAATTCTGGAAAGCATGTAACAAAAAATAATTTTTTATAGCTTTTATCTTAATTCAGGGAAAGTTTTCAAATCTGAAAATACTGCTGCAGAATTTAATGGGGGAAAAAAAAGTTGCTTTTCTTTTTCTGTAATTCTTTTCTTTATTACCATGAACAATCTTTTAAATTTCAAATAATAAAACAGTTGATGTGACACAGTAGACATAAAGCATGTCGTATTTTAGGGACTATCTTCTACAGAAAGTAATTCAAAACTAAAAAAGTTAATGGTATAAGACTTAGATCTGTAAAATGAAGAGCCTAAATCTAGTGTAGCTTCAGTTTGTTTTAATAGCACTGCTAGATTATTTTAAAAATATATATATAAATATTATGTGTAACATTCAGTACTGCCCCCCAGGTAGCTGTTCATATGAATAAAGATTATATTTGTAACAGGCTCTAGCCCTGAAATACCCCTAGGGTAAATGTTAGCATATATATACCCCTTGATATTTGACAACTATATTTTAAAGACAAACTCTACGCTTTTTATATTTTCCAAAAGAGAAAACAAATCATTGTTTTCAATTAATAGAGCTCTGGGAAAAAAAAAACCACAAACCTGGGGGTGTGGTGTTCAGCGATGTATAATATATTTCAAGAGTATGTAATGTAGACGTGTTGTGGTTTTTTTTTTTTTTTAAAATAACGTGTTAAGACTACTAGATTTAGGATTGTTTCCGACCTGATGCTTTCATTATGTTCTATAAGGAGAAAATGTGTTATAGAGTGAATTCTTTACTAACTGATGGACGGCTGTCGCCTAAATGTCCTCTTAAAAACAGTGATCCTGTAAATTTTTATTCGAGTGAGTAGTTCAGTGTACGAGTGGTCCCACTGAAAACATAACACAGCTTGCACGTGTGAGCATTTGTAAGCTAGAGAACTTACTGTTTTCTAGATATTTTCTTCTCCAAAAAATAATTGCAAGTAATATGTCCTGGAGAAGATGTTTGAAGATGTGAACTGAAGCAAGGCAGGGCAAATTCAAGCCATTTCGTTAAAGCTGAACACGTAGAGGCCCATTTGTGCTAGGAACATGTCTTTTTACATCTTTATGTCAAATACTGGAAGTGCATCTTTATAATCTTCATGGGAAATGGAATAATTTTCCTTTCATTAGAGGCCTTCCCAGCATTTGGCCCTAATAACACTCAGGTAAGAGATAAATAAATTGTATGTGCAAGTAGTACATTAGCTGAAGTAAAGATAACCATGTACCTGCAAATTAAAAAAACTTTACCTGATACTATTTTTTGGATATATATATCTCAATATATTTTGACACATATTTTATGGTGTTTGCTTCTGCATATAGGTGAATAAAACTTGAATCTCATTTATGGCATCGACTGTATTTTGGTCTTATTGCTCAACTTCATTGCATTTGAAGACGGGACGTGGCTCACCTTATTGGAACTGCTGAAGGATTTTCTGCCCAGAGCTCTTCTAAGTTTCACACCATTTCTTTGTTGCTCAGCGTAAGGTTAAGAACTGTGTATGTGTGTTTTAACTGCAGTTTTATGTCAGATGCAGTGGAACATGCTCCTAGAGTATAGACTGGTCAGTCGTCCTTCGTATTCTGATCACTTGATCAAATAAGGTGACTAAGTGTAATAGCTAATATCCCCTGAAGACGGGGTTCAGGTCTCATCTTTGATTAAAAATAGAACGTGGGTGTAACTTACAGCACTGAGGCTATAGAAATGAGTAACTATGTTCTTACCTTGCTGTAGACATGTCCAAACCAGGAATAACAGAAATCCTTCATTTTAAGGGGCAAAGCACACTGAAATGAGGGTGCAGGAGGCACTGCTTAGTCCTGTGCTCCGCTTTTACACTCCCTGGCTGAGTAAAGGGTCATCACTTCTTTACTTTTTTTAGTGCTGAACTTGCTTGTCTTTTTTTTTTTTAAAACAAATAAGTTTGAGTTCACCAAGGTTAGTTCACATGGGCTTGTACAAATGCATACACGTTTGTCGTGCCCACGCTTTGCACTAGCTGGTTGGGAGCTGGCTTCGCGCTGGGGGCCAGATGGCTGTCCTAGCGCTGCGTTAAGCCTAAACTAATAAACCCTACTGAGATATGAGACACAGGCACCATGTACGGAGCTAAAACAACTCTGTGACTTCTGACCAGAGCTGGCTAGTGTCCAGCCAGCTTAAAGTGTAAGCAAGGAGAATATATGTCCATATGGAACGGCAGGAAGCTCCACCACTTACCGCAGATGATGCTCTCCACTTCTGTAGTCCCGGATAATAGAGGGTGTCCCAGCCTGAGTAACGAGTGTGAAATTCTCTCTGACGAGGGAGAACTTGGGGGTCATCTGACACTGGAAGTACGTAATGTGGGAACGTACGTGTAAAACTGGGTTTTGTGTGATTTAGGTTAATATCACCCAAAATCTGTTTTGAAAACTTCTTCTGAAAATGTTATCGTTCAAAATAAACCTCTAAAGAAGAGCATATAATCAAATGCATTTGAGAATTATTTTTATCAGAACACTAAAATAAAGCAATGCTTTGATAAAGTTAACAAAAGAAAAATGTTTACATTCTAGAATTGATTTATTTTTTTAATTGGGAACATAGTGTGAATGTAAAAAATTAAGTAATTGGTACAAAAGATTAATCCAGTAAAAAATAAAGTAATCGGTAAAAAATTAAGTAAGGTCTAAGGGCAAAATCATTTCCTATTGAGGATCACAGCACTGCTGTGCTTTCTCTGCTCACAATTAGAGGGCTAAAATTTACTTTTCAGTATGATGGAGAGAGGCTGCCTGAAAGTTTTTTCATGAAGCTGGCGAAGGAGGTGGGATCTCCTTTGTCGGGCAGATTAATTACCTTGCTGCCGTGGTGCAGAGGGGCCAGGAACAACGTTCTGGCGCTCAAAGTCCTTATACAGTACGGAGATGTGAGAGCAAATGTTTTTATTCTTAGGTCTGGCTGCGTTAAAAACTTGAGGGGAGGAATCCAATAACGACAGAAAAAACCTTCTTTTAAGAAATGGGACAAATAATTTCCTAAGTGAACTACCTGAAATTTATTCAGGCAGGCAGCAATGTGATCTTAAACATTCACTTTGCATTAATCAACTTTGCCTCGGATAAAATGCTGGCAGATGGTAGCTATTCATTTTAAAAGTGACAGGTTTTCTTTACGTTTTTGTGTGGAAACCCCCACATGCATGCTTCCTTCCAAAAACTTTAGTTTAATTTGTCCAGCGTGCTTTTTTCTAATACGGTCCCGTTATTAGGCAATTTCACAATTTGGGTAGTTAAAAGAGGTTTTAGATGTATTTAAATGCAGGCTCCTTTCTTTGATGTCAGTGGAAGTATATATATATGATCTCAAATTTGGCAGAAATAAGATGGGAATGATGAAAACAATGGAAGGAGAGGTGCAGGACCGGGAAGGACGCTGGTTGGGACTGCTGGGTGATCTATAGAAAACGCTAATGTGAAATGGCATTTGTCCGTTTGATGTGTAAAAGATTTGCTGAAATTCCAGAAAAATATTGTGATGAGACAAGGAAAGAACAGTAGGTTTTTTTCAAGTCCTAGCATGTGTTTTCCTTTATGTTCTCAAATGCCGGGTGAAATCCTGATTTTTCTTTCTAAAATGAATTTTATGAATCACCTGGAGAATTGATGTTTACACTGCTGGCAGTAAAATGTAATGAAATTGTGCGTTATGATTCAGTATTTCTACACTTAGGATTTTAATGAGTATTTTATCTGTCCTTTTAAATGGTTGCTGTGTATATATTTTATTTCTAGATTAGTTATGGGTTACATTTCTATTTTCGAATAACAAACATATGCAGTACTATATTGTAAAGGGTATGATACTTTGTATAATTCATTGTCATTCTAGTCCATAACACTAATTTGATCTTCCAAAGGGGAAGAAACAAAGCTTTCAGTTTGCATCTAATAAACAGTAAAATCTACATTTTTTCTTTTTTTCCTGTGCTGCTTTTTTCCTAATCTCAAATTATTTTTTTGCACTTAAAAAGTAAATAATGCAAATTTTCTCAGATACTTGGTTTGCACAGGATTTGATTTATAGCTTTATATTCCAGTATCATAAATAACTAGTTTTCTTAGTGAATACTCGCAGCTTGTCTGGATTTTGTGAATTGATATATAATGAAAAGAATTTTTATGCTGTTTTTAGCAAAACAGTTTTGGGAGAAGACTTACATTCACATTAATTTCCCCC
>NW_010513933.1:0-29783 GCF_000687285.1 Phaethon lepturus
CGGCCGGCACGCCGCGCGGTCGAGGGCTTTCCAGGGGGTTTTGCAGCTGAAGCAAAGGCTCAGGTCTTGAGAAACCTGAACTGCGGCTCGGTTAAAGTCACCAGCGGCTTTCAAACTGGTGTTTATCTGCGAGATCTCGAGTGAGATCTCGCTTCTGATTTTCTTTTACATTTCTTTCTCCAGCACCTTCCCAGTGGGTGAGAGCAAACTAGTGAGGCTGGATGTGCTACGTGCCCTGGCTATCAGCACGCAGGAATCTTAATGGCAAGGGTAATCATTTATTTGTGAGCCCGCAAGAGACCTGATTTTAGCATTGCACAACACTTTCCAATGTATCCAGGAGCGATTAAATTGCATGAATATTTCATTTATCCCTATTTTAAAATTCAGATCTACCGGGGTTTAAAGAAATAAAGGAAACAGATACAGTCATGAATGTGGTTGTACATCTACCGCTTTTTTTGATCATTCAACATTTGCAAATTCTGCACTACTCAGCAATCACCAGGGTCTGGAAAAGACTGTAGAAAATTTTCCTTCTGCAATACTCATAATCATAGACATGTACCGAAATAACTGTGTCAGGGTACAGGGAGGTGTGATGTCGGCATGCAAGCTCTGACTGGCAGCACGTTGCTGATCAAAGCCCTTAGGGATAGATGTGCTTATGCCAGCAAACTGATGCTTCGCCAGAATAGTTCCTTTACTCAAAACATGTTTTTTCCACTTCTTTACAAACATAGTAATTGTCTCTATGTTGGGTGTGATTTAGTATACTTCCGCCCATGCTGGTAATGAATTGCTAGTGTCATTTTCCATAAAACTTCTTCCAGCATTTGCTGTAGACCTCTGCAGTTGCAGTAGTGAGTGCTCAGAGTGACACGTCAGAGTGGGGCATTCTTAGCTGTAATGTCGTCTTTATTTATCTTATTGTATTGCATTATATTATACTGTATTTTCTTTTCTGGCTGGAAATAGGAAGCATAGCTCAGACAATGGGGGCAAAAAACCTACCCAGGTTGAGAAGCGTGGCTTTGCATGTCATGTCATGGCCCTGTATCTGGAGATCTGGAAGAAACTGAAGATGTGCATGGTATACTGCCAAAAAACATTCCACTGAAAGCTACCCAGGTAAGGCAAATCTCTGGAGCAACGGTTTCCTGGTATCAGTCTATAGACCCCTGGTAGTCTGCAGACCTGTACTGCGTGCTCCGAGGGGTAAGGTTATCTCTGTAGCATTCCAAGTCAAAGTTAAATAAAGACTAATGTAAAGAGACCTCTTTAGACTAAACATCAGAATAATTTTGTTCTTCATCAGAAGTGTCCCAAAAATGGCTTTGGTTTGTAACTAGAAGATTACTACTTAATTACTTAATTATTAATTAATTAATTACTTTCCATTTGTAATTAGAAGAATGGCTGAGTGACCCAAAAACGCCACAGTGACATTTCACCTTATCACCCCGGTGATGTGACACCAAGCATTCAGGCATTTTGTATTATTGGTAAAGATTTCAAAATTATTCTTTTAGGGCCCATGTGAAGAAAACATAGGGACTCATAATTAATGATTAAAATCGGGAGTTTTTGTACGTTGGCTCAAATTTACTTTAGGCAGCAGCAGCAGCAGCATTCATGAAAAGATCATATGCTTATACAGGAACTGATGGGAAATCTCATTTGAATTTTGTTAGAACTCTTAACCTTCTTTACAGCATTTCAGAAGTGCTGTTGCTAGCCAAATCCAGATAGTACAGAAGAAATGGAAATAAGAAGTTCACTGTAGCCAGTTTAAATGGCATCACTTTGATTTTAGGGTTGGATCAGCGCTGGTTCTTATATTCTTCTGAATAGCTCACTTACTCCTACCAAAGGCTAACAGGAAACTTGACACTATTCTACACAAAGATGCAAGAATAAAATCAGTTTCCCATGCAAAGAGCAATTTAGTGGCATTTCCATCCAGAATCCTCAGGGAAGTATAAGCTTCTTGGCCAAAGACTAGAGACATGAGAGACTTCTGCCAGGAAAAAATAATAATAAAAAAAGCTTTTCTGTTCAATCACAATTCTAAACTCATCTGAAGTTCAGAAATCCTTTAGAAAATTTGTGGTGTATCTGGGCAAGCCAGAAAAAAGTCAGAATAGATCTTAGGACATGGTAAAAAGGCTTTGTGGATTTGAAGGAGTGGTATAACTATCTTTGCTATCTTTCTTACAGTACAGTAATATTTTCGAGGATAAACTTTTCTGTCATGCTTAATTACGTTTTCTTACAAACATAAAACTGGCCAAATTCTACATCTGGCTGTGCTGGGGTAAACTCAGAGTGAAGACTGTAAACTCAGTGGAATGTCCTATAAAATCAGCTGAACTGATTCAGATTTGCCTACTGGTAATTTAGGGCAGAGGTTGAGCACAGTTGGCTCCAATATATGTAAAGTGACAGTGTAGAAAAATGGGAAAACAAAGCCTCGCAAAAGCAATGGAGTGACTCAGAAAATATTGCCACTGAATTATGGTCCACTAAACAGGCTACTCACTGCATTTCTAGCTTTGCATTAAGACACAGACAGCATTTTTTGCTTAAATTCTCGTACCTCAATGTTAAATCAGGTTTCTGAGGTAGAAACCCAGCATATTTCTTGGGGTCATTTTTTTCTGTAGGACTTGGACAGCCTCTGCTTTGTGTATATACTTTTTTTTTTTAAACTTTCCTGTATTTTCAGGAAGTGATATCATATGAACATGCTGGTAAAATTAGCCCGAGGCTTTTACTCCATTTGTATACAACAAAAGAAATCTTTGTCACTAATTACTTACAAACTTATTATTGGTCCCTTATAACTTCATAGCCAATTATTACAGCAGAAAAACAATAATTTTATGTAGTTTTGACTAAATACCAGCACAACCCTCATATTATCAATAATCACTGTAATAAAGCTAGCTTATTGTTTTAGCATTAAAAGATCCCAGTATATACTTGATACTTAAGTTAACTGGAGCTGTGTTTCAGCTTAATATCATTTCTGGGAATACTGAGATAATCAAAAATTACTGGCTTTCATATGACACACATACGCCAGAAAGGGACAGTCTCCGGTTTTCAGGCTGTCTCATTAGTAAAGTTGGCCTCTTCAGGAAGGACTCACATTTTAATAAATCTCAGTGCCTGTGCCTATTTTTCTCTCCAGAGAACTTTCAAAATATACCAGGCACATACAGTGTATCACTTCCACCCCCACCCCCAATAGTGTGCAACAGTTTCTTATTATGGAACAGTACAATGAGGTTACTTTGAAATGTATACATCCCATATATGAGACAAATAATGTTGGTTAAGAAAAAGTTTAATTGCTTGTGGAACTTCAACCCCTGAGCTTGAACTTTATGCTCACGCATCTCTTCTTCTGCAGCATCGGGGTGTTTTCTGTAGTGGATAAACACAATTTTGATAAATTCAGCCCTCCGCTGAAATTTTCTCCAGATCCCCAGGGCAAATCCAGATTTACTCTGGGGTAAAGGAGCCAGATGATTTAATTTACACTTACCTTGCTTTGCAATGCTTGGGCAGGGCAGACAGTGAGCATGGTAGGACAGAGCATCTTTTCTAGAGAGGTCCGTCCCCGAGCGTGCCTGCCCGGGCGCTGAAGCCTTTCCCACGCCCAGAAGCCACAGCCGCTGGCCTTTACTGAGTGCCTATCAGATCCCCCAAGACACAACGCTGCCTAATGTCTTGGGCACAAGCCCCTCCGTCCACACCTGCTTAATTGTAAATTTTGACTCTGCCACCGCGTTGGCGTATGGCCGCGGTGCTAAACCGTCTCTGTTGGTGGTTTCACAGATGAAGTAGGTGCAATAATTCACTTGTACGGGCTTGAGAAGGAGGCATGCCCAGAAGAAACCTGTCATTTCTTAATGACACTGAAGCAAGTGTGAAAATGAGATGAAGTTTAATTCAGCCTGTGCTCTGCCGCTTCACTGAAGTCGGGAGTTCACTTTGCGTGTCTCCCCACATCGCTCACCACAGGGTAACCTGCAGGCAGAGACACGAGGGGGATAATGTCTGCAGAGCTCCTCACCGGGCACTGTTGCAGAGGAAGCTCTCAAAATAAGCACTTCAGCCTCAGGAAGGTTCTTCCTTCCTGGCAGACCCACACCAAAGGCGGACAAGGGAGATGCATGCCTGGGGGCAGCCGTGTGCACGTCAGGGTGGGAGTTGGACTAAACTATATGACTATAACACTGCTATAACTTTAAGGAAAAGTAACTTCTTTACAGCTGCAGGACAGCTACATAGTCTGCCCGAAGCCGGAGCAGTATACATCATTTGCTGGAAACACGCCAGTTAGTTTTTCCCTTCTCCCCGTGCCACCCAGTTCAGCAGCGTGAATCAACACGCATACAAGCAGATCGAGGTTCGCCTGACAACAAAGCTCACTCAAAGCACGGTCTTCAGGCAGGGACATCACGTCAGTCAGAAAAATGTTACTGTCTTGTTAGTCTTCTACGCAACGGGGAGGTTTCAGTACTTTCATTTAGGTCGCCTTCAAAACATGCTCAACCCCTAAAAGCCACTGCTGCCTTTTATATTAAATAACAGAACCAAAAGCAGCAATGAGTAAAGCATATAAGCATGTGCTTGCAGTTAATGACCCTACACACATGCGGAAAATTAAATGTATACTTTGTGCTTTCCTGGATGCGGGCCAGAGAAGGCAGCTCGCAGGACGAAGTCAGTAATGAGTGTAGTATATAGCTCGCAGCACACTGCGGGGAACTTTTTCTTCTCTGCTGCCTAGCAGTTTTAAAATAAAATACTGCAGTCTTCCTTCAGTGCACCAGCGATCTGCGCAGAAGGAAAGTGTGATCTTTACTGGGGGTTTCTGTCATGACTCTTGAAATGAGAGTCACATGGGCACAGCGCTGGTGATGGCAGTGCCGTCACCCACCCTGCTCTCACGGGCAAACGCCGGTAAAACCTACAGCCCGTATTGAAACAGAGCGAACTGGGGTCCAGCTCTGCTTGTGGACGCGGCACCGTTTTTTAGCGTTTCTGCAGTTCTTTTGTTTGGTTGTGCATGTACAGTGACATGCAAATTGCCAATCACAACTGGTGCCCTTTCCTGTGCTCCTCTTATCCCTCATGGGCTTGGGCAATAAAAGCGGAAACAATTTGCCCATCCATTCCAGAAACATTGCAGACAATTAATAACCAAGTGTGGGTATTTCTTGCTCAAAATAGAAACCCAGTTGGTTTGGAGGTTCCTTCTGGTGGATAAGGAAAATAAAAATTGTTTTGTTCATACCATTGCTCCTCCACCCAGCAAGAAAAAAATAAATTCCAGCATTTGTGCTTTTGATTTAGTTGGCTTTCCCTGGATTATTATTTCAATGGATTATGAATTACATGAAAGATGAAAGCATGAGAATTTGAGAACTCATGTTTATGAGAAGAGGCCAGCATCTCTCTTGCCCAATGCTTCCTTGGGTTATTCCTTTGTGCACAGTCATTCACATTTACCGCAGACTCTAGTCCCACAGAACATAATGCATGACAACAGACATGGAGTTCTAATGTTTTTGTTCATAGGGAGAAAACAGCACGTCAGGGAAAGATATGAGGTTTATATTACATTTTGGATCCATCTGTTGCCTTCAGCTGCATTAACCAGTTCAACCAAATCCTAACCAGGATCAAGCAGTGGGAAGGACCAGATCAGCTGCAGGGTTGGTGGTAGCCTCAAGTTCAGGCAGCTGTGCAGTGCTCAGCAAATACAATGCACAAAAGCAAGATCAATGGGAAAACAGGAAGGGAGGGGAAGCATGCCTATGATTTCTAATTTAAGCAAATACAACTGGACCATGTCACATACAGCAAGCGATCACGTCCACCTCTGTTTACAGTGCCTGCATGTGTCTGTGTACGGAAATTGCCCCTGAAGACGCCAGTCCCAGAAGCAGAGGAGCAGCCGTGATACAGAACAAAACTCTTAAAGACAGGAAAAAACAAAGTGCTGCCCTGTGGGCTTGACAAGCACCAAGGGCTACCCTTCCCTGTCTTCATTCAATGCCAACCCCCTCTCCTCTGCTGCAAGGAAAAATAGCTTTGTCTTTTCAACCTGACTTCCTTCTGCTGTAATGCTAAAGACTTAGAGAAGCGGTAGTCTCACATAAATGAAAGGTATTCAGACTACTGTCAATTTTTAAAATGAAAACATACTCCCAAGGACAAACCTCTATGATTAACAGGAAGAGGCTGCAGAGCAGGTGATACTCCAGTTTTTCTCTTAATCTGATGCAGCAGACTGAGAATCAGAATAATTACAAATAAACAAAACAGCCTGTAGCTGCAATGCCAGGGCAACGCACTTCTGCTTCATGCTGTCTGAATACTCCTCGTATGTTCCTTTCCCTCTCTCTATCCAGTCGCTTGCAAGCGTGCTGGTGCTTATTTTGAAAAACTCTGCATATGTTGGTTGTCTTAAAATCCAGCGCTTCGGTTCACGGGTTTCCTTGTCCCCCTCCTGTGCTATGCCATTTATAGCAGGGACTAGCCTGGGGACGGTGACCACCTCTGGTGGTTGGGGGCTTTGTCCAGAGCTGGAAACAACCTCTCTCTGGCTTTGAGGCTGCTGACTTAGGTGTCGTGCGCTGATCAAATGCAGCCTTAGTTCTGTTCTCTGGCTGCGATGTGAAAGTGTTTTATCTTCAGGGATTCCCTTTCTCTTCCAAAAGCGCAAGCTAAGACAGAGGGAGAAAACAAACGCAAAGGAAAAAAAGGGTGAAGGAAAGCAGCGGGGAAGAAAAAAGAGGTACCGGTATGTGTATCTAATGCATTATTTAGATGGCGGATAGAGAAGTAGAAATATCTGACAGCTTCTTAACACAGCGAAGTTTGGCTTTGTCTCTGGAGTATCTACCTGTTGTATGGCTGTGGTGTAGTTGCAGCTATATAGTGGGTCAAACTTTGCCCTGGATGACACTTCTCCAGCCTTGTTAGTGACTCTTAATTGTCCTGTTGTCTACAGTCAATTTCAAAATGGAAGTAGCAGTTCACATTTTCTTACCGGTCCTTTAGCCCTGCATGAGCCCCTGGCTGTTAAGTGGCATTGAAGAAGCAGCTTTTAACAAGTATTTAAAATTTCCCACTAATTTCTTTGGTCTTTTGTCTTTTGATGGCAGGCTAGCTGTTTCCCAAGAGGTGACGCAATTGTGAGAAGGAGGTACTACATTGGTGATGCAATTGCTGAGGGGCGACAGACAGAAAGGAAATGTTTCTTTATCTAATCTTCCCTTTGTATATGGCTTTCACCATGTTTAATTTTCTAATCTTATTTTTTTCTGTCTTTAAATATTCTATAATCATAAACAAATAAAGATTAGAAAAGTCAAACAGTCTGAGTCTGCCTCTGTGTTAGCATAGTGGATAGTTTCATAATATGAAAGTTCATTTCTAAATAAGGCAAAGATGAGTTCTTTCCACATAAGCTGGAACAACAAAGAGAAAAAATCATTGCTGCTGTTGTCACTGGTATGTGCTAGTGAACTTTATCACTGTCTAGCATGGTTTTGAGGCAAAGCACAGTTTCGGAGACACACAAGTAGAACAGGTCATCAGCATATTGTCATTAGGCCTCTGTGAATTGTCACGGTGAGAATGAGGCAAAGCTCTTCTCCCCAGGTCAGGCAGAACTACACCCTTCCCTTTGAATATGGCCATGGGCATTTTGCTTGAACTCAAAATGTAATAGCTGGTCTGCTTTTTAGTCCTCTTTTAGTCCTTTTTTGTCTGATCCTTTTGCTCAGGAGCTTTTGCCATGTACCTTGTGTCACCCCACCTGCTGCTTCCTGGGGCGAGTGGAAAGATCCTGTTCAGTGCAATCGTGTTCAACATAATCTGATTGAATTCAAATTATAACGTCCACCTGGATCGGTCAGAGATACAGATGTGAGATGTGTTGAGATGAGACACAGATGAGATACGGTTCTTCATGACCCATTGAAGGACTGCAGTCAGCTTCCATCACTCTGTATCCAATACGACACCCACTCTAGATATTCCCTTATCATCCCAAGCAGAAGTGACCTCCCTGCGAGGTTCCCTCAAAGCATTCTGAAGAGCACAAATCTCACCTTCATGATAAATGTCTTACTGTAGCAAGCGTTGGTTGCTACATGCAACAGAAAAATCTTGGCCATCTTCTCTCTGGTACTTACACACCAACATGCAAAACCAAACCATAAGTACTGAACATTACACGGTTACGAATACCCTCGTGTTATTTTTCACAAACGAAACAAAAACGTTTTCCATTAACGTTAATTTGCAAAGCACTGTTGCTTTGCTTGGATGACATGAGAAAAGATTTTTCCACAGATGGTACATGAGGAAAGAAGAAATCAGATCCTGCTTTGCAAATGCATACAGCTCTGAACCCACATGGGGATGGAGCAGCAGCATTTGTCACAGCTAAGGGAGACCGTGTCTGCGGACATCCCTTGTTTAAATGTTGGCAACACGTTATTGATTAGCACCTGCTCCCCAGGTTCAAGTGGGACATTGTGAGTTTATAGATCATATAAAATGTTTCCTCAGGTGCAAGGACTGAGGGGGTGTGTTTGAGTAGTTATTGTTAAGCTGGGAATGAAATTAATTCAAATGGCTTGTGAATCTCCGGGGAGGCAGGAAATGGGAAGTACCAATTTCCATGAGGTAGGCTACACTTGGCCAAAATGGGTTCTTGGTTACATCTTGGACTTTTCATAAGTTCCAGGATCCCGCAGAGATGGGAGTGGAGCCAGGACCTATCCCGGAGACGTTGTGCTTCAGCCTGTGTCTCAATCTAAAATGACGGTCAATTCCGTCGCTCTTTTCCCCCTGCAAGCTTTCTCCTCTTCTCTTTTAATTCCAGTTAACTTATTTTTGGCTGGCGTGCAGTGGGAAGCTATCCAAACTTTTTCCACAAACTTTATTCTCCACACCGGCAATCACAGCTGTCATGACTTCATAACTATGAAACAGTGCTGCAGGTGGGGGTAACAGGCCCCGGATTGTATTCGTCTGGCAGGAGATATAAAGTGGCAAACGCAACCTGTGTAATGCTTGACCTCATGCTGTGTTATTGCAGAAAAACACTTTTATCATGCACACAAATCTCTTTACCTCTGTTGTTTTTTTCCCCCTTCTTTCACTTTTCTTTTGCTCAGAAGGTCAGTAATTTCAACACACTCTAACCACTGAAGAAAAAAACGTGTTCACAAATAAAGTCCATAAATAAGAATGGGTGATACTGACCCAGACTGAATACCTGTGGTAACAAGCTGGTCTTCTCAAGGCCATGGCAAAGCTCCCACTGACTTTATTGGGGCCAAGAGTTCACTCTTACCCTTTATTTTCACTGTATTGAATGTGATGCTGGTACTATACTCTAATGAAGGACACATATCTACTTATCTGGCAATTTTATTATATTTTTGTCTTCCCAGTGGAAGTTTTTTTTTCAGTGTCTTTTTTCAGAAAAAATATTATGAAGAAATTACGGTTAAACGTACCGCTGAGTTTTTTTCTCTGCTCACCTTGTCCTGCTAGGTAGCTGCTCCATGCTGTTTCCAGTGATTTTGATTGCAGCTGAAATCCTTCAACTCTGTATCTTCCTCAGATGGAGTAACAAGCCTTGGGCTGTACTGTCCAGCAGTGTTGGCTTTTCCTTCTTCTTTCTATGCATGTTTTCCAGAACCGTGACATAGCGAAGAGTTGTGAGATTTAACGTAATGACGAAGCAGTTCTTTGTGAGGAATAAAGCAATTTACCCTTTTTTGGGGATTTCAGTCTGGAGACTTCAGCAGACATTGGTTTCCATGTTGAGTCTATTTAGAAGAAGAATCTTAGTCACACGGGTTAGCAGTTTCTAACACAGAAAGCTCACGCTCACCAGCACATTTCCAGGAGCTCAGATGTGTCTCTTCGTTCACCTGTTTCTTTGTTTGCCAGTTTTACTCACGCAGTTTCAGCCGTCAACTACAAACCCGCCACTCAGTGTGGATGCACACACCTGCTAGTGCATACAAGAGACCGAGTCTGGCTCTACGTGCCAGCTACCAGTACTTCACGTTCACTGGGGCAGTACTTTTCTGCAGCCCTCACCGTATCTTCTGCTCTAGTCTGCTGGTCGTGTTGCAGCACTATGCATTCTCATGAAAATTTCAGGGATTTGGCATATGTGTGTATACGTATGTGTGCATATATACGCAACAGGTATATGTGTTTGTACATACAAGTTTTATATCCACACATGACTTTTCTTCCTGCCGCGCATTGTGTGGAATATGCACATAATCCTACATAGACAGGGACGTACTATATAAAAGTGTCGTTTTGTTTCTCATGGGCCCCTGTCTTACCTACTTTCTATTGCTTTGGCAATCACATTTTGCTGGGGGTAAGACAGATTTATTGTTGGTTTTGCATCAAGTTGACAGGTACAGTTAAATTTTGCCCCTCTACAGTTCTCCCTGGTCTGCTGGTAGGTTGCATCGGTGCAACCAGGAGAGTTTTTAAGTTTGTCATTAACGTGTAAATCGTGCAGTTGTGGTGAAAAAACATCATTTCTGTTTCTCCAGAGGGAAAGTTTGCCAGGCCAAAGCCTCTTGTCTTCTATGCAAAGCATGACTAAAAGATGGTGCATTTCTGTAGTTACTTCTGTTTTCAATTCAGAGTAGAAAGGGGCATGAACTGAGGCAAAAACTAATTCTTTGTAATCTACTTATAAATTTGTGGACATGTCCTATCGTCAAAGTCATGGCAACCACGAACTGCAAAAGGGTCAACAGGACTCCACCCGCAGTATTTAACTGTATTAACAAGAGGCAAACACTGAAATGCTTCTCCTTTGCTGACATGCTACAGCCCTGAGCTATGCACGAATGAGCAATATTCAAAAGATTAAAGTGAATACACCTATCGAAAGTCAGTAGTTTTGCTTTGTCGTTTGTATTGCTATAGGTAGCCAGCCAAAAAATCTCCAGTGAAAGCAATTTTACTGCCGCAATGACACAAGTAAACATCTGTAGACAAAAGTCCTTCGTAATATTTCTTTTAAATATTTAGTCTAGATTACAAGTCCCTTGACTGAGAAAAACATTTTGCAGCTATAACATGCTGATTGTACCATTGCTGAAGAACGCACATAACGGCAGGGGTGAGTTTTTATGGGCTCCACAATAATGTCCAAGCTATTAAACATCAAGCAACAGCATTCTTTTGGCCTAACCTGAGAGGTCTCCAGGGAGAAGCCATAAAATATAGCCCTGTACAAGATGTCACCCACAGGGGCCACGCTGGATTTGTGGATTAAACTTTAAGTGATTAACATTGATGTTTAATATCTGCTAACAATGTGAGTGCAGATGTAACCAGCATAAGAAAATGTGGTCAGCTCCTTTGTTATGAACATAGAGTGAATCAGCTCGAAAGGGTGATACCCATTGCCAGACCAAGATTGTTCACCAATAGTAAAATCAAGTTGTCCCAGGTTTGGATGTTTTTTAAATTCTTGTTAAAAAGAATCACCACCAACAACACAGACCACCATGGAAAATCCCTTGCTAGAGAGGAGCAACAGAGGTGAGGCGCAAAGAGCAGTGGGAGACTTTAGGACTCGGAGAGGCTGCCAAAGAAGCTTTGGTTCAGGTCATAGCTGGGAAATACAGCCACTAGTGCAAGAAACAGAAGAAGGAATGAATGGATGAATAGAGCCAGTGATTAGCTTTATCTTTAGCTTACAAATTGCTAAGCTGGGACTGGCAAGCAATCTCAAGCCAAATCACAGACTATCTGTGCCTGACAGTCTTGGGGGTGACAAAGGTAAGTAGAGTAAGATATACTCACATGCATGACAGACTACCCACATGTTCTTCAGTTCAGCATGTGAAAAACAGTTTGAAAGTCTTCCTTCCACCTGGGCTTTGGATACTGTACACCATATTCTGGACTCAGGGCCATGCACATTTTCTATAAAAACAAACCCAGTCAACATGGAAGTTTTTCATTAAGTTAGGAGCACTGGCTCTTGAGAGACAGAGAGTTCCTGAGAGCAGTCCTATTTTCAGTTATTCAGTCCTGAGGAAAAAAACCTAGGGTGATGACCTTGCCAAGAGCACATCTTTATTTAACTGTTGCACAGGCATTATTCCAAGCTAGCAATGTTTCAAGCTTCTGCACATCACTCAACTGGTATCCTTCTTTCCCGTAGATTGCAGTGTGTTTTAAGAAACATTATCTGGACATTATATCCACAGCACTGGTGCCTGCAGGTACTAGTGGTGGGCTTAGAAATGTTTAGGCCAAACAATGAGATACTTCAACCTATATACACACCTATGCAGCATAGACTCCATGGCATCTGTTGCTGCTTCTTCCTCTGATAGCAGCATCCAAGAAAACAATGTATGGAAATGCCTGTTTTAAGAGATGCAGGTTGTATCAACGAATCTCACTCAGTACTACTCCAGAAATGAGAATGAATAAACTAGAAAGAATATGTCAGTCCTGTGCCGTTTAATTCATACCCAGTCTCTTGATGAAGATATGTTGAAAAATACGTAAGACAGGGAGGTGATGAGTCACAGACAACATGGCTTTACCAGAGGCAAATTGTGCCTGACTAATCTAGTGGCCTTCTGCGATGGAGTAACTGCATCAGTGGACAAAGGAAGAGCTACGGATGTCATCTGCCTAGACTTCTGTAAGGTCTTTGATATGGTCCCCCACAACATTCTTGGCTCCTAAACTAGAGCGATATGGATTTGACAGATGGACTGTTAGATGGATAAGGAACTGGCTGGATGTCTGCATCCAAAGAGTAGTAGTCAACAGCTCAATGTCCAGGTGGGCAGCAAGTGGTGTCCCTCAAGGGTCCATACTGAGATCCTTTAGATCTTCATCAATGACATAGATGTGCACCCTCAGCAAGTTTGTGGATGACACCAAGCTGAGTGGTACACTTGATTCACTATAGGGAGGGATGCCACCCAGAAGAACATTGACAGGCTTGAGGAATGGGCCCGTGTGAACCACATGAGGTTCAACAAGGTCAGATGCAATGTTCTGCTGGGTCAGGGCAATTCCCAGTATCAGTACAGACTGGGGGATGAAGTGATTGAAAGCAGCCCTGCCAAGAAGGACTTGGGGGTACTGGTGGACAAAAATTGGACATGAGCCAGCAATGTGCGCTTGCAGCCCAGAACCCCCCATATTATATCCTGGGCTGCATCCAAAGAAGCGTGGCCAGACGGTTGAGGGAGGTGATTCTGCCCCTCTTCTCTGCTCTTGTGAGAACCCATCTGGAGTCCTGCATCCAGCTGTGGACCTCCTAGTACAAGAAAGACACAGACCTGTTAGAATGGGTCCAGAGGAGGGCCACCAAAATAGTTGGAAGGCTGGAACATCTCTGCTGTGAAGAAAGCCTGAGAGACTTGGTGTTGTTCAGCCTGGAGAAAAGAAAGCTTCAGGAAAACCATATTGCAGCCTTTCAATATCTAAAAGGGGCTTATGAGCAAGATGGAGAAAAACTTTTTACCAAGGCCTGTAGTGACAGGGCAAGAGGCAACAGTCTTTTAAACTGAAAGAGGGTAGGTTTAGATTGGACATAAGGAAGAAATTTTTTATGATAAGGGTGGTGAGACAGGTTGCCTAGAGAAGTTGTGGATGCCCCGTTATTGGAAATGCTCAAGGTCAGGTTGTCTGGGGCTTTGAGCAGCCTGATTTAGTGAAAGACGTCCCTGCCCACGGGTCCCTGCCCACGGCAGGTTGGTTGGACTAGATGATTTTCAAAGGTCCCTTCCAACCTAAACCATTCTTTGATTCTATGTTTCTGTATTGTTTATTATGGGTAATACTACTGGGGCTGAAATTATCATAATTACATATAGTGAGCTGCACTCCCAGAGAACCCCCTTCAGTCAACTACTTAAAGAAAATACAGGAAATATAGGGCAGAAAAATAAGGGTTGAAAGAGTCTCCTTGGCTCACTAAATCCTGTGTGAACCTTCTGAGTTTTAGTGTTGTTTGGGGTTTTGAGCATGTAAGTGTGTGCTGCGTCACTCATTTTTCTTGTGGGAAGTAGCATATGTCTCTGTGGTGGCAGTGATTTATTGTACAGCCAGTTTTCATCAAGCATTAGCTTTCTACGCATTGGCTCAAATAATAGTAAAACTATTTGAATAACGTGAAACAATTTACAAAGCAATTACAGTCACCCTGTCTGAAAAACTAAACAGGGAGATAGAGCTGATACATAATTTTTAAAGTTATGAAGTAGGACTGAGGTAAAATTATAAATACGGTCCAGGGTTCCTAAAGAATTAATTTCCACCTCCAACTACTAGACGAACCTACATTTATTCTCATTTAGGTAGCCATGCTATAGTTAATATATGTCTGAGTGATCCCATTCCACTCTATTTATTATGGCTGTATAATGCAGCACTTCTGTATGAAATCATCCAGTGGGGCATTTCCATGCTGTGTCTTCTTGCTCCATAACATGTAATTTTGAAACCCAGATCACAAAAAATTGTGTAAGAGAGCGAGAGACACTGATTGTCTGAAAGAACAATCCAACAGACACGTTGCACTCACAGGGAAGGAAGGAAGAGTTTATTCTTTTATAAAACAGCAGTGATGACCCTTTTCTGGCTGTGGATGGGGTAAAATTATTTCATTTGTGTATTTTTTTAATTATTTTTATATTAGGTAACTGTGCCATCCATTTGTGTTTGTATAGCAGAGAGTCAAAGAAATTAGATGTGGAAAAATGTTCTCCTCATCTTCCCAACCACCTGACTATTTCTAAATCTCATTCTCCCTTGTCTGCAATCTGGGCTTTTTTCCAGCCTTTTACACTTAATGCATATTCTGTATTAAGTAAAAAACCAGACACCACCAACCTCCAGTTTATTTCCTCCTCCTAATGTACCAGTTGATTGCTGGTAGTTAAAATCTCCCATTACTGCCACTTGGCCTCTTTTACATGCTTTTTTTATTTGTACAGTCATTTCACAGAAGATAAATCACAACTTAGTAATTCCATGGTACTGATAGCACAGTGTACTTTCCTGGATCTTCAGCATGAGAAATGGGATATGTGCCTGTAGGTCCGTCCCTGGGCTGCTCGTGCTGCCTTTTAGCGGGCAGCCTTGATGGCTGAGGGGCAAAGCAACGTCAGGAAGCCATTCAAAAGCCTGCCTAAACACGTTGCTTATCTATTTGTTTAATGTTACTTTACATTTAATGGCATGTACCTTTAAAGGTGTGAAAGGTATGAAAAACCCACTATTTTTAAGATGCTTTCATATATTTTCAGTTGCATTTTATTATATTTAGAGGCCATGTGATGTATATGTAGTATAATTGTGAGCCCTGCAAGTACAAGCAGAGACTGTATTTTACGGATTTATTGCTGCTTACAGTTGGAGGCCTATTTCCAAGGTGAAGTTGTGCAGCACTGACTTCTGCAAAGTCCACTTTTATTACACACACTATTGACTTTCCTATGAGGAGAGGCTTAGAGGGTTGGGGTTGTTCAGCCTGGAGAAGAGAAGGCTTGGGGGACCTTACTGCAGCCTGCCAGTACTCAAAGGGGGCTGATAAGAAAGATGGGGACAGACTTTTTAGCAGGGCCTGTTGTGATAGGACAAGGGGAAGTTGTTTTAAACTAAAAGAGGGTAGAATTAGAGTGGATACAAAGAAGAAATTTTTTAATATGAAGGTGGTGAACCACTGGCACAGACTGCCCAGAAAGGTGGTAGATGCCCCATCCCTGGAAACTGTCTAGGTCAGACTGGCAACCTGATCTAGATGAAGATGTCCCTGCTCATTGCAGGGGGGTTGGACTAGATGATCTTCAAAGGTCCAGCCCAACCCATTCTGTGATTCTGTGACTTCCTGACACACCTAAAGGGTGTACTAATGTATCTATTCCACTAATAAAACTGCCCAAGAAATGTAGGTTTTATTTTGAGTAACGCATTGCCAACATCTCCACATTGTTCACTTAACTCAGTGTCACTGCTCAAAGCATGCTCACAACCTGGCCAGCGGCCAGCCCTTGAGGAGGTGAGCTGGTGCGCGTTTATACTCCCATCAGTCAGCTGTCTGACAGATCCTTCCAGAACAGGGGAATGTGACATTTGATGTGCCCCTGGAAATCCTTCTGCGACTCTCTGAAATCACAGAAATGCAAAAAATCCAGCTTTGCTTGTTCTAAAGAGGAAGACAAAGGTAATTCCTTGTATAAGTAATTTCCCCAGAAAAAGCCTAATTAAAATTCGTAGCATCAGTGAAATAATTTGGTGTGCAGTATAAAAAGACTCTAATTAAAGAAAAACAAAATGACTGATTATTTTAAATATGGCTGTGGATGAATTGAAAATAGTTCAAGGTGTTTTTTTTTTGTTTTCTACAAGGCATTTTAAAACAGTCTTTAAATCAGAAAACTAATTCTTCCAGTTAAGTCAGAGGGACATTTGCATTACAAGCATCCAGGGATAAGTACGATGGTTCAACAGGCAAAGCTAAGCAATTGCTAGGGTTGGGTCATTAAAATGGATGAAAGTTTAGAGTGAAATTCCTTGAAGAAAGGCAACTTCAAAAAGTGCCTACCACTGTGGCACATGATCCTCAAGTTGACTTTTCTTATTTTCACCATAAATCAGCCAAATATGTTCTTCTGTAAATAGAGCTATTGTGGGTCAGAGTCTTAAGTAGTCAAATTTGCATCTGCACTCCATGAGCTCAGTTTAAAAAATTCCAGTTAAAGAGATTCTCCCCAAAATGAAAGGTCTAAGGAACAATGTGCATTTCCATCCATGCCAAAACTCTTCCAGAGAAAGGTGCTACTCTCTCATTTTAAAATGTGTACAGGAACATCTCAAAGAGAAGCAAGACAAAATACATCCTTGATAGCATATAGTGTTAAAGGGGCTTAAAACGCTGATAAAACTGATTGCTGAAGTAGGACTAAGTGGGAAATGTAACAGCCTCAAAGAAATGCATTTATGGTGGAACAAATACTGTGCAGTAAATGCTTTTCTAATTCAAGTATTTTGAATTATGGTTGTGATAAATGGGAAGTCAGAGGACTAACAAAATACTCAAGTGACAATATGGCAATTAAATAGGCACACTGTCTACTACAGTAACATTTAAAGTAGTTTTAAAATCCTTCGGAGTGTTTTGTGGATTTTATGGTTTGGGTCTGTGATAGCTGATACTCTGACATCTGATGTGAATTGGGTAGGGCATCGATACAATAAATCGTGAGTGTAAAAAGTGACAGAGTCCCAATTCCATTGCCTTTCAATAAGCTTTAGCCTCCCAAGTCACTGTGAACATAGGGCACTCGAAAACGCTGCCCAGTGGCTCTCTCCCCGCTTTGTCTGCCTTGTCAACTTAGACTATAAACCCCACTGGGACCAGGACTGTAACTTATTATGTATAACACCTCGCACAATGGAATTTTGATCCATGTAGACTCCAGGGCCTCTAAAAGTGGCAGCAACATACATAATTTGAAAAGCAGCACTTTTATGACACTGAATATAGAAAGCATCAGCAGAAGGAAGGAAGTGCATCAGAATATCAATAGGAATTGCCAGAGGACCACTGGGTTGCAATTTGATCGTAATGAGAAACCTTGTGCTGTTAGGAATTTCTAGGTAAAGGACAAATATTTACACCACAACCTGACCTGAATTTCATACCCAGAAGTCCTGGTTTCATCTCCCATACACCATGGCAAATTAAGGCTACCTCAGCAAAAAGGAATTATACCAAGGTTAGGATAACTAGGCAAAGGATCAACTCCTGACCCTTTTAATTTGATACAGTATCACCAAGGATAATGTTTAAAAAAAAAAAAAAAATCCGTGAATAAACAGAACTGTGTGTCCTGCCAAATAATAATTTCTGGTATTTGTAATGTATAGCTGTGTGCTGTGATACAAGAGGACAGCTTCCCAGCAGCATTAAAGCTGTCAGTAAAATTGCTCATCTTCACGTTTCTGTTGATTTAATTTTGTTTCAACATTCTCATTCATTATGCCATTTGGCTTGTCCTTTCTCTCCCACCAGCTTTCAGAGAACCCAGAGCTATACATTGCCAGGGTGCCGTTCCCAGCAAGATACTGGCCTCCTTTAAATGCAGCTGCTTTCTGTGCCGATCAAGAGATGCCAAGCAAGTTCAAAGTCCAATGTTTTCACTTTGTGAGGGGTTTGGTAGGTATTACAGGATTATTGGTTTGACAACATTCACTGGGGTTATGTACATGACTGGAGTCCTCACCCAGAGGAGCCCAGACATATGGGAAAGCTTCCCCTATACATATGGGCTTGCTCTAACTCAAATGTGGCTTGTCTGGACTTAATTTCTTATATCACACCAGCCTCAGAGAGCAGAAAAACAAATCAAACCACAGCATCTTTGCAGAGAATGCAAAATGGAAAGTACACAGGGTTCCTGGGATGGGCTAGGACAAAAATAATTTAGGGAAAATATGATGGTTTTGAAAGGATCCTAATTATATTGTCCTCAGATTTGTAATTCTTTCTCGACTTTTGATAGGTTTTTATATAAGGGCCTGGAAACATGCAAAAAACTAAACTCCAGGCCCCCAAAATTTCTGTGGTTTTAGCCCTGCAGGGCTTCTGTGAATACTGAGAGGTAGGAGAAGGCACCGTGTGCGCTCATCATCTTTTTACCCTCTAAACTTTTAGTTAGGGAGGCAGAAAGTATTATTGATTACTAGTATAGCATGGATATTTATTCTGTAAAAACACTACATTAAAATTACTTGCTAGATACTGCACAAACAAGTAGATGAACTCTCTCTACTTGAATTTAGGCTAGGCTGGACGGAGAGCAGGAGGAGAAGGACAGGACAGGGAGGCTGGCATTAGGAAGAGGAAAACACCTGTGTGTAGCTCTGTCATGTGTATCTACACTCTTTCATGTCCCAGAATACTGAAAATCAGGTGAAACTAACATTTTACAGCGGAGCCCGTAATCGTGGGCTTTGCATGCGATGCCTGCGTTGCCTGCCTGATCTGTTACTGCTATCGGTGGGACTGGGGGAGTTGCACAAGTGTTAAAATGGATCAAGTCCTACTGGGCACCAGCACTCCTGTGTCTGGGGCACTGTCACAAGCCCAGGGCTGCCCTTCCTCCACCCTGCCAGAGCAAGATATGGACATGGAGAGCACAGCCAAGCTTTGCATGAGGACGTGTTCATCATTTCATCCCAGGGTGCAGGAACTTAGTGGAAACCGGCTTCACAGGATCCATGATTGCTAGGTACCTGAAATTCCTACTGAACTAATTCACATATTAATAAAAGGTAGTATATTTCTTACACTGTGATGCATAAAGTAAGAGCTACATGATATTGAACACACGGATACAAAGCAACTGCTTCCTCTCCAAGGCTGGTGTCCTGGGTTGCTCTAAAAGGTCTGATCAGGAATGTTGGTGTGGTAACACAGGGATACAGTAGGATGTCTGTGAGGCAGTCCTCAAATATTTCTCTTAAAAGCT
This sequence comes from Phaethon lepturus, assembly GCF_000687285.1. Taxonomy (NCBI): domain Eukaryota; kingdom Metazoa; phylum Chordata; class Aves; order Phaethontiformes; family Phaethontidae; genus Phaethon; species Phaethon lepturus. Next base: position 19,596 of record NW_010513933.1, read on the forward strand.
CATCTCACCATGGTCGTAATCACCTAATAATCTTAACACATACTACTTTGAGAATGTAGAGTATGTTTTATGGTATTTGATTCAGCAGACACCTTCTTTAATTGAGCTATTTTGTGACCAGACACTCAAAAGAAAAATAAATTCTTGTTGTGGATAAGGTATATAGGGTATATAGGGTATGTAACTGCCTAGTGCAACATTTTTGTTTTCATTTAAAACTGCTCTAAGTAGGAGAAAGGTTACATGAATAAGTAGGTGGCTCAGTGGGAGAGTTGGTACAGTTTTGATGTCTAAGTTATTTTCCATGTCTAGATTCTTTTCCACAATATCATTTCGATTTTTTTCCAAGAGCATGTTAAAAGAATGACAATTTTGTGGTCAGAGCATAAAATCATGAACAAATTCTCAATGGGAATCTGTGGATAGACTGTAAGTTGGGAAAGAAACATTTATATCCCTGTACAAACAGGTGTAATCCCCAAAGGCTCTTTGAGCTTTGCAGCACTGTTTGGTATTCGGTTACACACACACTGTGTACACTCTGCACATGTGTTTTTATATAATGAGTTCATACATGTATAGACTGTACCATATAGCGCATACGTACACATTGGCTTGTGCAGTATCTGTCTGCTTCAGTGTGCTCAGTGAGAAACTGAGTATAGGTTAGCTAAGCACAGATATGTATGGGTATTTGGAGACTTGGTTTGCTCTTAATAACCTGCAAGTAACAAGCCAAGTTCACGTAGGAGTCAAAGGATGCCTACGATGGGTGTAGCTCTACCTTCTGATTCCTGATACTGTATAAATTAACATTTTCAACTCTACCACATCCCAGTCCTCACACGCTCGTATCACTTGCAACCCCCCCTCCCTGAACTAACCCATTTAAGGATACACAGGGATCACGGATAATGATCCAGTTAATACGCGTGGAGAAGAACGAGCAGCTTCTGCCTTTTCTTTCTAACGCAGACCAGCCACCACTCCACCAGTCCTGTGACCACCCCTGCAAAGCTGTTGTCACCAACAACCACCTGCCACCCAGAGGAAGAACAGCTGCACATGATTTGACCTGGACATAGTTTACCCAGTTTCACAGTCTAGCAACTCCAGCATCCCTGCTGCGCCCCAGGTCCTGCCTCTCTCCCGTGCCTCGCAGGACCTGTTGCTGCCATATTAGCATTTCCCCATTCTTGGTTACCTTCCGAAGGCTGCTCTGCCTCATCTTCCCGCTTCTGCTCATTCCTTAACCCAGATGCTTCTTTCTTTGCAATTATGAGCACTGCTCAAGGATGCTGTTGGCCCTTGCTGGTATGCTTAGAGATGCTTGGGTGGCTGGAGAGCATAGCTGGTGCCAACTTGACAGTGCTTGAGCTCAGGTTTCAGCACAGGACTGTCTCTCCATGACTGACCTCTCTCCTTCAGCGAAAGGGGAACAAACCTCTGCTTTAGGCACCATCTGTTCAAGAAATGTTGATGAATTTCCATGGCCCTATGGAAGACCATGTGGCCACCTAAACAGCCCTGGTTTCTTGGCGTTTGGGGAAAACAGTGGTGGTGTGAGTGATGCAATGACCTTATCAGTTCACCTGGCTTCTGGGGAATGTAAGCTTGGCTACCTACTTCCAAATTTCTGAACCAGGTGGCAGAAAATCACAAGCATTGTGTGCATATCTAAAGGAACACTGCCTGGTACTTAATCTCCACCGCTCCAAGCTTTTCTGCTTTAATGCCAATATTTTTTAAAAAGCTTCTGTGAAAATTTTATTAATTTTTACTGCTTGTGCTTTGCAGATCACTCCCTTGTTCTTCTCTCTGGAACTATTCCAATGGAAGTAGGACAAACATCGAGGTCTGGATAGTCACTGACGCTTGACATAGAACAGCACATCGGAGGGAGGGGTGTGATCTGAAATGGACGTCAAAGTGAAGCGGTCTTCGGGAAGGCGAGGGATAGCCCTGCTTACGTCATACCTTCTTCGGAGCGAAATTTGTCAGCTTTGAGGAGCTGTTTCCATTACAGGAGATATGCCACATGGTCTGTGGAGCTGCAAAGCCCGCAAAACCTGACATAACCAGATGTAAGGGCAGAAGGCTTGCACCAGGAGCAGGAACTTGTCCACCTCCGAGTCCTGGCTCCACGCAGCCTGCCATTCTCCTGTGAAGTCAAGCGAAATAAGTGTCCTTTCTCCATGCAAATGCCCTGAGCCAACCGTGCTGAAGCTCAGAGGCATGTTTCGGCAGGGTTTGCTGTCAGTGTTAGCAGTAGCAAAAATGGGAGTTTTGAGTGCAACGCTAAGGGCATGATGCGTGTCAGGCTTTAGTCTTCTCTCACATCTGCTCTCCCTGGGTGCAACCCACTCATGCTACCCCTCTGCTTCCAGCTGGCATTTCAGCAGCTGATTAAACTGAACATAATTAAAACATGGCTATGAAAGGTAGGCATCTTATCTCACTGTGGCTGTGTTCCAGTTGCAAATATTTTCTGTGTCCCCTCCTATACGTGGTAGTTTAAATGTAAAGACACATGGCCCCTGAGACAAAATACTAGCAGGTTCCGTAGCGAAACTGACTGCCTGAGCCCTGCTGTGAAAAACCATTTGGTTGCCAGAACTAGTCAGGATGGTGTCGCTAAGGAGGCTGTTGGTTGAGATGAAATGATTTGCCAGCCTTCGGTAAACAAAAGAGCTCTGTATCCCTCTGACTCATTGTGGAAGTGTCCTTTACAGCCCAGGAATGTACATGTTTTGAGGATGAAAATCCTCTCCTAAATCCAGCTTGTCCAATGGCTGCACAATAACTTCCTGTACACCGTAAAAATTGAAAATACAAAATATATATGCTGACTTTGGACTAAACTCAGCTGCCCTCCTATGCATGGATAGCAGCCTAACACCTGAGAAATCCCACTCATTGGGATGAAGAAGACGCCAAAACAGACAGTACTCCTGATTTTGTACTTTTACTGCAGAATTGTTTCAAGAAGCATTTACTTCAGACGGGCATTACAGGAGCACCAGCATCTGGCAGCAAATCTGGCTCACATGGAAGCCCCAGTGACTCATCTTAATTCATTAAAGAAAATAAATTTAAAAACAAATTGATTAAAAATTTACATTTACACTGAGATATGGATAATTATGGATATTTCAGGAAATGAATAAATCATAGCTCCTGTTTCCTGAAGCATTCTTTAGCTACTCTTAGCTGCTTGGGCTGTACCCCTTGCTGTGGCTGGTTGCAGTGCTTCTTCATGTGACTGTCTGCGCTGGGTGCCGTGAGTGGAAGCAGCAAGATCTCGTGGCATCGTATGCAATGGCTGGCTGCATAAATCACATTTTTCTGCAGAACCGGCCCAAAGTGACTGCCATGCACCACGTGTAACAATTTTCTTAGGGATGTTTCCACTAACTTGGTTCGAATAATACAAGGAACAGCAAATGACTTTGGAAATTGCTGATATCGTTCTTCCCTCCCTCCCCGGTTCTCATATGCTAGCAGAGAAACTCTAAAATCCCTTACGATGGCAGTTCCTGGGTTTTATTGCTTTTCAGTTCCAGTTGTTCAGTGGAAACAAGAGAAATGGGAATCGATTCACAAACCAGAACTAATTTGAGAGTTCTCCTATTTTTTTTCCTGATGTTTTCATGTTTTGCGTAATTGCATGTGTTCTGGAATGTAATGCTAAATTGTTTTGAATTGCACAGACAGCACAGTAATGTGCTCGGTTTTGTGCTTGTTGCATATTCTGCCTGTGTGTTTGTACCTGTAGGCCACTGTAATTTGCTCTTCAAAAAAAGTATGGAAATGAAATCTCACAATATTTAGAGCCAAATTTTTGCAAACTGTTTTGTAGATGGTTTTGATCTGGCTTCTACAATGGCACTCCCCATTTTCCTTGTCCACAAATTTATGTGCAAACATTTTTTTTTCTCTGTGGCCTCAGATGTGCATGCTGGCTACATTAGCACATATTCACATGATTAACCAGACCAGCACATCAAGCTTGATTCCAGCACAAATGAAATCTGAATGTACAAATCAAAGATCTGGTTGCAAAAATAATGTGATTTTTGTCTTTCTCACAAAATGCCATGGTTGTAAAAGCGACAGTGTCGTTTAAGAGCTCTTATGTACACTGACCACAGTGCCCTTTCTGTAAAGTACTTATTTGGGAGGGACATACGCATTACTAGCTATAATAAAAATGAAGGGTATCCACAGAAGATTAGGATGACGTTATTCCATTCAGCTCATTCAGCTTCAGGATTTTCTCTACTTATAACATCTACACATCATGAAAGCCTATTTTAAGATCTTGAGAGATGCTTAAGCAATGTATATGTTCTCTGCACAAGAGAGAAGTTCTCTTTTAGGAAATGATAATAACTGTGCTTAAGAATACACTGTTCTGGAATAATGTGATTGGTTAAAAATTTCAGCAGAGTATCTGAAAGGTGAAGTAGAAAGAAAGAAGTATAAAAAGATAATTTGAGATCAGATTTCTCAAGACTTGCAGTCGCTCAGAGTGCTCTAATTTGAGAGGGAAATGAGAAATGAAAACTAATATTTCACTTGAGAAAAGAGTGCAAAAGATGTCCTGAAATGAACCATTTAAAAGGCTTTCTTTCAATTACCCGTGGATTGGAAACTAATCTCAGAAACTATTTTCCTTACATTCAGTAATTAAGCCAAGTTCTTGTTCTTCAGAGCGCGCTACATCTCTGTGTGAAATGTCAGGCCTTTTCCAGAGACATTTGTGGGCGTGATCTTTGAAATATTATAAATTTTTTATTTGTCCTTCCTTAGCTTCTTGTGTGGCAAGCAGCACTGATGCCTCTGACTTCCATTATGGAGAAGATCCAAGAACATTCATGTATCAACTTGGCACATTTTCAAGAATTTAATTTTTTGGGGTCTACTACAGGATCTAGGTTCCCCTGAAAAAAACCATATTGCTTAGAATCCAGTGTTCGGTAGCCTGATGCTGGAGCATTATATATGGTAGTTCAAGAAAATTTATGATGGATGAGAACAGTAAAGGGAGTATCCGTCAAAGCCACATGGACATGTGCATCCTTCCAAATATAATTCCTTTCCAAACTAAGCAAGGATTAACTAAAGATGTTTTGGAACCACAAAATGTTATTTTTAAAAGGTAGCTAGTGATTGAGATAGATTAAGACTAAACATGGCTGGGACCGGCCAAAACCACGAAGAGCTTAACTTGTTCACATATTTATGGCTGAAGCAGAATTTGAGGGCCTTCAGCAATCCAAGCCCTGGAATCCTCCGGCATATTTTACAGTAGAATGATAGGCTGTTGGTTTTGCTTTGCTTTGCTTTGTTGTTTTTTTAATGGACTTGCCCTTTGTAAAACTCTCCCCTTCCTCCCTCCCACGCACATAAGCGGATCAGTTCAAACAGTGTCCCTGCAGGTCACCGAGTCCCAAGGCATTGCCCAATGCTTTTTAAAAAGCAAGAATGATTCAGCTGAGAGATGCTCCACAGCCTTGTGACCAAGGTCACATTCACCAAGCGGCTCCTCTCCCACGCTGACTCCTGTTCCCAGGGGCACAGGGCACCAGAGCCCCAGAGACGTCTGTCCCTGGGCATTTATTAGCATGAGGGAGGAAGGGAGGTGCGAAGGAGAGTTAGCGCACACATGTGCGGACATGTGTCAGTGATGAGCTCTATGGGAACAGGCGATGATTATTTCTTCTTAAGGCAAAGGAAAGAGTCTCTCAGTTTATCCCAGTGGGAGCCACCGTTTGTTTATTTGAATTTCTTTCCAATTGTACCTATTTTAAGTGCGATATTGTGACCTTTTCACATTAAAAGCAACAACACCAAACAGCCAGCTTTGATGAAATCCAAGACCCAGACCTCAAAGATGTTTATTCCATTTATCTACACCACTTGCTGAATCAATGCCATTCGTAGTTTCATCAACAGACTTCAGAAAATTAGCAATGTCTATAAATTAAGCTGAAATCATCAACCCCAAACTTTTCTTAAGTATAAAATGTCTTGCAATATAAAGCTGCATCTATTTCAAGAATTTTTTTCTGCTGGTTTTTTTTTGCTCAAGAATTTTTTTTGCTCTGGTTTAATTTCAGTGGGACAATGTTGATTCACCTGGGCTGTCACCTTTGTAGGACATGTCACTCAAAATCCCTGATATCACTTACTCTTTTAAAAAAAAGTGTTTAAAAATTTTGACTGTGGTTTTCTGTGTAGTTTTAGAAGCCACTTAAAAACCTGAAAACAAACCATCCATATGTATACATACATACATACATACATATATGGGAAGACATAGAGAAAGTGTGTGAGAGGGAAAGACTGAGCGAGAGAGTCAGGAATCATGCCTTGCCACACCCTTTGCTGGCTAAAACAGAGGGATCCAACTCTCAGCATTTGCTCAGTGACTAAAAAGGAGGCCTGGATCCAGCTTCACTGGCAAAAGCAGTAATTAAAAAAAAATAAATTGGACATTTTAGTTGGCCGGTGATTTTAAAGGATAAGTGTCTTTGTAAAGGCAAAGGCAATAGATGATAGAAGAGACATTTTTATATATTCTCTAACCACAATATTGGAGTTGCTTTAGATCTAGATTTCCTCATTCTTTGTTTGTGTGTGCAGACTGCGTGTTATGATAACTGTGAGAAGGTTTCCCAGGGGACTGGAGCACTTCCAGCACACTGCGTTCTGCTGATGTGGTGGGTATCGTTTTACCAATAACAAAGCAGAAAGTATATGCTGTAACTGCAGCTCATTTATTTGATTCCCAAGGACACTGAAAGAAAGGCTTCATTACAGAAAATGAAATATTAAGGCAAATATCTGAAAACAGAACATTCTTTCCCCTCCGCTAATGGAAGGAGAGATTGTGACTAACCATCCCTGGCTAATATGGAGGAAGGTGAGGGGACATTTCTTCCATATAGAAATGTCTTCTAATATAGAAGAAGACATTTCCTCCTGTCTTGCAAGGAAGAAATGCCGAAATCAAAGTTCACATGTCATGTGAAAAGTTAGATGCTTCCAACAAAGGCAGAAGAAGTAAAAGGGAAAGACGAAGCTATTAATCTCGTTCCTGAGTCTCACTACACATCAGTGCCCAAAACAGGCCTGGTGAAATGAGAGGGCATCCAAGGTGTTCTTCAAGAGATTGCTTCGTCCCATGTCCCTCAAGTTCAGCAAACTGGCACCAGACCTTTGGTTCATGCAGATTGAGATGATGGCAATCAGAGTTCATAACAAATGGTGCGTCTTAGAGGGAAAAATAAGATTAGAAGCTTGCTGGGATTAGGAGATAAACCACTGAGTTGTGTCCTTTGCACACAGGTTGGAAACACTGTCATAAGGAGGAATTTGGGTGTAATGTATCCCTTACATAATATGTGAAATAGAGGGAATACAGTTCAACAGTCTAGTGATTCCCGCAGGTTGCCACAAAAGAATATGGTATGGGGAAGGACTCCAGCAAGGCTGGCTCCTCTCCCCTGGTGTCTACACCATATGACTTCCCTCACACCTGGATGGGCTCCAACCCAGTGCCCATCTGCCCTCACTTTCCATCAGAAGGTTGTCCCAGAGCCTCTCGCTGCCAGGGTGAGAAACCTCCATCTAACTTCTGGCTTAAATATATCCCTGCCTACTATCTCCCTGTGAATCCTTCTGTTGGCATTATTCTGTACCTTGAACCACTCTTTCAGCATCATGTGCAGCAGTTCTCCAGTGGTTTTGTATGGCCTCAGCTACCGCTCAGCTTTCCTATGCCTTGTCACACTTCAGGCTTTTTTGTGAGGCCACAGTCTCTCTTTTCTTACTTGGGATGGATGTGTCACCATCCCATCCTTTTGTTAGCTCCCCCCTGCCTCAGGTCCCATCTGAATTCACCTCTCTTGATCTGGTGTGGACGTAAGTGTGGCCAGCTCTACTTGATACCTATCTCCGAGTGGTGCTAGCCCACTGAAATCTAGACCCACCATTGCCTTTCTTGTGTTTCTTGTCTAATTATGTCTGTCAGGCAGTGAAGCTTTGTTTCTCCTCCAAGTACTTCTCCCATCAATCATTAAAGCAGTTTTGTTCCAGCCAACATATCTATCGTGCATGTCAACCTTTCCTTAGGCCAGGCACTGCCCACTTTCATGCTTTGTAAAACACCAAATGTACTTTGGCATGAAACAAAGACATTAATAATGATGTATAAATTCAGATGCACTAATTAGTTTGTGAGTAACGCATTCCATCACCAGTGCATGAGCTGAAGGAACACAGCCAGGAAATCTAGATTGTGGTCACAAGGAGGAGTCTCAATTATTCTAGTCTTAGCATGCGTAACTGTAACACCAGTACGCACAGTATTAGCCAACTTGTTTGAAAAGTCAGTGTAAAAATTGAAGAAAACTGCAAATACCTCTACATTTAGAACCATTTGGGGTTCTTGGGAGTTACTGAGTTCCCCAAAGGCCTTCCCCACCCTGACTTTAACAAGATGTTTTGCCTGTGATACCAAACCTGTGTGTGCTAAGCATGAGGGAAGAGAACCTTCTCTTTTTATTTTGCTAAATCTTTGCAGCAAGGCTGGAGACGTAATTGACATTTAGCCAGTTCCCTAAATATTCTAGTAATAAATGCCTTGGCAATACCACAGCTAGACAAACAGATTAAAATAATGAGTGGTACAGAGACTGCTGTGCAACACTTTTTCCCATTAAAAAGTACTGCTTTCAGTTGCTTATCACTTTGCCAAACAATTCAAGTTGAAATGTTGAGTGTCTGCTATGAGGTTGATTTTTCTGGGAAAAATTTCTGCTAGAATGGAAACATTTATGAGAATGAAATTGCAAGATGGGAGAAGGAGGGAGAATCAGCTGCTTGCCCACATTAAAAAAAAATTACTCCAGACATTTCACTGACGTGTCGTTGCACTCTGGAACTGGGATTTATGATCAGGCCAAAATGGAGTTACTTGATACTAAAGGTGTTCAGCATGGAATTCCAAGATCATGGCTTTAGACCAAATCCAAAGCAATAACCCCCATCTGCTGCCTTGGTCAGATCCTTAATACTCCAGAAGGGATTTGGATACACCTGAAGTTTTGAGACAATAACTACTTTGAGATTAATCTGTGACAGTAGTTGCTTCCATGAAGCTTGAATCTCAGTCTCAACTTGTTCTCAGATGTGAACCTGGCCAAAACTATTCCTGAAAAAACAAACCTGAACAACGCCTTTCAAGTCTCTGTTTAGCCAAAATGGAGTAGAGTTTGTTCAAGAAAATGTTATTACTGAGAACAAAAATGACTGAGGACTGCAATGTTTACTCCAATTGGAAAGGAAAGATCTATAGAGGTCAAGCTTAAAGATCCAGTATGGTACTGTGCTGTTAGTGATGGATACATTCATCAACACACCACCTCTGGAGGAAAATGTACTCCTCGCTCAAGTGATACAGAATGAAGGAATTTGTCCTAACAGTCTGAACATTCATCATGCAGAGCATAGCCAAAACCCTCAAATGAAAGCCACAGCAGGACAGAGTAACATTGCTTGCTAGCTGAGAAGACAGAAACTGAAAAGCTCTGGGCTCCCTGGAGACACCACGTCTGCGCTGCTGCAGCACAACATGCTGAGCGTTACAGTGTGTTCGTTTTTGACTGTTTCGCATCCTTCCCAAGCTGATCATCTTAAGCACCAAGTGCTTCTTTTTTCGTTTTTCCTTTCAACAGATGATTGAGCTGATTCCTGGTAAAGATTCCCATGAAGTCCTGTTTGAGCAGGTACTGCAACTTTTGAGCAAATTGCATTATTACTAGTAGTAGTAGTGGTGGTGGTGTTAGTATTATTAGTATTATTAGTATTATTAGTATTATTAGTATTGGTATTAGTATTATTAGTATTATTAGTATTGGTATCAGTATTGTTAGTATTATTAGCATTATTAGTATTAAGTATTAGTATTAATTATTTTCACAGTAATATTCATGGCCCAGTATGAGTTGCCTGTTCCGCTGTGCTAGGCAACACGGATGGTTACAAGCCTGATGCTAACAGGGTGCTGCGCTGTGCTGGGTGCTAATGGAGTGCCACGATAGCCCCAGTCTCGTTGGACTGGGCTGCAAAGTGCAGGCAAAGGGACGAGGTGGTGGCCCAGCACAGCAGGCAGGGCTTTAG
>NW_010513934.1:0-6112 GCF_000687285.1 Phaethon lepturus
GGTGCCGTAAGGGGTGGTTTGATTTGGTGAAAGAGACCTGCTTTTGAGGGAGGGGTTAGCGAGGGCGATTTGATTTCTTATTCTCTTTCTTTCTTCCTTTCTTTCTTTTAATTTTCTGAGGCTTTGGAAGTGCAGTGTTTTCTTTGTAGGGGCAGAGCGCTGAGAGCAGCCTGGGCTTGGTGCAGCAGGGCCGGTTTTGCAGCGGGAGGAATCTTCCCTCTGAGGGGCGGTGGGCTGCTGGGCGGCCGGGCAAGGTTAGCGCTAGGTGAGGAGGGGAAGCGAGGCTTGCTGTGCCGCCTCCCCGCTGCGTCTTCCTGCCTTCAGTCTGCTCCCAGGCCCCGGCCTAGCCCGTACCCTTTCCCCCCACCATCAAATCAGTCTCCTCTGCTTCTAAAATGCTACTTCAAAGGTTTGGGACGGAGGTTAATTTTAGGAGAGGGGTCATTCTTACATTTGTGATACGAAGATGATGATGAATCTGTCAGCTGCAACGGAAAGAAACCTTTAGCGTTTTTAAAGCCGCGAGTAATTTTTTTGAGGTACGGTTTTGTTATTTTGGGGTTTTTTTTCCCTGTAAAGCTCGTAATTATAATGCAAAAAGTATCCTGAAATTCGAATATCTTTAACTGTTGAGCCCTTACAGTTTCACTGATCAAAAAAAAAAACCAAACCCACAAACTGGTATTGTAGTCTTGCAAAATTGCTGTAAGCGCATATCCTGATGACATAGGCCAATAGTCTAAATTCTTCTAAATTGCCATGATGATAATGAAGAAAAAGATAGGTTAATGAAATAAATTACTCTTAATAAGTAGACTTTTTCAAGTCAGGGATAAGTTTAGCATTAGTAGTACCTCTGTTATAAAGAACTCTTGCGGATTTTCTCTTGCTGAGGAATGTTGGGTTAGAGGTTCTGGGATGGAAGTACTGTGTGAACAAAATACTGCTTTTTGTTTTGAATAATTAATCTGGAATTCTGATGTTCAGAAACTCTTCATGGGTAACAACTGCTGTCACGTTACCTCCCTTCTACCTTAAAAACGTTTCAGGGGAGAAATGCAGACACTCCATTTTTTCCTGAACTCTCTCCACAGAATACAATGAGACACTGTGACAGTGACAACTAAAAGTGTCAGGATGATGACTAGTCACTGTCTTCTGCGTGCACCTTGGCTACTTGCTGTTTGGACAGGTGTCTAAGAAAAAGCAGATTTCATATTTACTTCTTGGATCTCTTTCCAACAGCAGGACCACTGGATAACATCCCCATTTGAAGTTTCAGTATTACATGATTGGTGAACCGAGTTACCAGCTGGTTTTGTGTTTCCCCATTATTTGGGGCACGTTAGTTTTAGGACTGATGATGTGATAGAAACCGTAAGAGTGTGTGAGTGTGCACACATGTGTGAAGAAGACCTAATGGACGGTGGTGACAAAAAACTTCTGAGCGTGGCCCAGGTCCAAATGGGATGATAGTACTGTAGCAGATCTATTAAGATCTGGTAAACTTTGTACTGATTTGAAGCAAAGGAAAAAGAAGGCTTTCAGATGTTATTTGAGAGGTTCTTATTAGGGATGTTGGCTTTATAGGAAAAAGTAAAGGCATAGAAAAAAATAAAATAGATGTATATGGGGGCAGGGGTTGTCATTCTGTAATCTGGAAACATACAGGAGCACATTAGATCAACCTGATGATGTTAGAACCACCATTATCTAAAGGCTAGACAAGCACAAGAGTGCCAGACCTGTGAAACAAGTGTGACGTGGACAAAATAGGACGAGAGGATAGGATGGTATGAAATAGCCTCAAGTTGCACTGGGGGGATTAGATTGGATATTAGGAAAAATTTCTTTACTGAAGGAGTGGTCAGGCGTTGGAACACTGCCCAAGGAGGTGGTGGAGTCACTGTCACTGGAAGTGTTCAAAATACGTGTAGGTGTGGCACTTCAGGGTATGGTTTAGTGGGCATGGTGGTGTTGGGTTGATGGTTGGACTTGATGATCTTAAAGGTCTTTTCCAACCTTAATGATTCTATGAAAAATGGGGATAGAGGTGTATGAAGTAGGAAATATGGCAACTTCTATTGCAAGATGAGGATTAATACATGGGCCTAGAGTTTTTATCTATAACTAGTCTGTGTGTGTATATTTCAGGGACTGTTGAAGTCTGTGTAAGCAACAACCAAAATTGTTACTTGATGTTTTTGGAAGTGTTATATTATAGGCTGGTAAAGGGGAGGGGGAGGACTCCTCTGTCCATCCCTGCCATTAATGCTCAAAACAAATGAATTATGTGCCAAATGGATGTTAGATCTATCACTAATTGAACTTAGTCTAAGGGAAACTGCTGTGTAAATATGTAGCTCTATATGTATGTGTGCATACATATATGTATACAGAAACTTCTGGTGCTGTCATGCTTATGTTGACTATTGGTCAGACTCAAGATAAACATACAGTTAAATGAAATTAATGGCTTTTAGGTATGATAGTTGTTCAGAATTTTGGTTTTGATTCCACATGTCCAGTAAGATACTGCTTTTCTCTCATATAGTGTAACAGGTACTATTACGAAGAAATACGGCTGCAATTTTGCTGTTGAAGTGCTTCCTGTTAATAATTTTGTTATTTTATTCTCCAATGAAAACAATATGGTCTTTCTGAAAGGGTGTTCCTTGAGTGATTTATCTGTTGCCTTTCTGGTAATGCCATTCTTGAACACAGTGATTCATACTAGTACATGGGTTTTGTCCAGTTTTGTGTATCTAATGTGTCATCATTTTTTATGCTGTGTTGTATAGACTGATTAATGGAAAATGTGAAGAAGATCCCTAGAACTATAATGTTTGACTCGTTTTTTAAAGCTGCATTTATCATTCTGGAGCAGTGCTAATGGTTGATACATTTTATTATATCCACTGTATTATATCCACTGATACACATGAGCTGGTTTTGGTGATTGAATCATGAAGACATGATTACTTTTCTTGAAATGTCAGGATTGTTAGAATTCAGAAGTGTGGAAAGTACCTTATTTTTGTTATTTAAGCTAGTTTGCAAATGAAACTAGTGAAACCTTTCTGAATTTACTTTCCTACAGTAAGGTTTCAAAGAGAGCACTTCTATGAAGAGAGGCTGAGAGAGTTGAGGTTGTTCAGCCTGGAGAAGATGGGGACAGACTTTTTAACAGGGCCGGTTGCAATACGACAAGTGGCAATGGTTTTAAACTAAAAGACGGTAGATTTCAACTAGATATGAGGAAGAAGCTCTTCACTATGAGGGTGGTGAGGTACTGGAACAGGCTGCCCAGAGAAGTTGTGGATGCCCCATCCCTGGAAGTGTTCAAGGCCAGGTTGGACAGGGCTTTGAGCAGCCTGGTCTAGTGGAAGGTGTCCCTGCCCATGGTAGGGGGGTTGGAACTAGATGATCTTTAAGGTCCTTTCTGACCCAAACCATTCTATGATTTTATGAAAGTTATGGGCAGAATGTGCAGAAATTCACACTAACAGAGTAGTCCTGTTGCATGGGAATTCTTTCTTGATTTGGAGGACTAGAAATTTAGTGATCAGAGATTTCCATCTGCAGGAATCCTGTGTTTTTTAATTGATAGTCACAACTAAAATATAAAGCAATGATAGGCAAGTCTATTCAGATTTAGAATAGGAGGATGTTCAATGTGTAGGAATGGAGAGTATTGATCATTACCCCTGGAGAAAAATTGTGGAAACTTCTGTTATATTCTGCTTCTTTGGATATTACTGAGTTGCAACGAAATTATAATTTCTTTTTTCCAGCATTAAATTTAAAGTTTCCCTAAGTAGATAAGAGGCACACTTTAAATTATTCCTAAATGCATGTATTTTCCAGAAGAAAGGAGAAACGTTTTATTCCTTCCTGCTTTCTTTTTTCAGTCTCCTGGTGGTTACAATAGTGATGCTGAGAATCAATACTGAAGTTCCTTTCTGAGGGGTCTTCCTTCTAAGGAATGTTGCCAGTCCCTACCTTCAGAGCTGTTGAGAGATTTCAGTGCAATCATGATAAGAATTTGCTCAATTTTCATTCCGTTTTCTTGCCTACAAGTTTCCTAATAACAATAGAGAAAACGATGTGGACTACGCATTAGCAGTGGCAGAAGAAACTTCACAGTTGTCTGCCAGAGGACTCTAGAAGACTGCTTTGGTTTTCATTCAGCTCACATGTAAAGAATTGTCTTCACCAAAGCAAGGGTTGTAGACTCGTGTATTTTCTTCAAGGTAGCTGAGGTTCTAGAGTGGTACAAAAATGCACAGCATTTGTGTGTTAGTGTATAGACATAGAGTTGCCATTTGAAGTGGTGGTCAGCCTTTCCTGCCTTTTTTTTTTCCTTCTACTCATATTGAGAAATCTCTGACAGGAGTAATACAAATCAGTAGGGCAGAGTGAAGTTTATATTCAGGTAGAACACTTGAAATTTTTCTACCTGCTATGACTCTTACCTTTTTTTTTCCCCTTAACAGTGAAATTTAATTATTAGTTGTTGTAATTGTCTCTGAATCAGTCCCTGACGCTTTGTTTATCACCTAGTGGAGACAAATATTAGCTTGAAAATGAGGGGAAGGGATGTTTCAGGTATCGTTCACCTTCTTCTGTGTCTTTATCATAATATAAACTTCTGCTTTATGCTGTTGAATTCTTCTCTGGTTTGCATCAGTCCCATCAATGTCCAGACATGTTCTGTTCCTGTCTTCTGTTTTTCTTGAGAGTAGTTTTCTATCTGAAAGTGGGAAATTCGTGACTCTTCTATGACTTGCTTATGTCTCCCAGTTCTCTCACCCATACAGAATTTCTTTCTAGCACTGCCTGTATGTCTTCTCAGAGCTTTGTTCATCTCTCCTTTCCAGTGGTTTTAAGAATAAGAAACCTTCTCATTGACTTCAATGACAGATTATTTTCTAGGAATGAAACCCACTTGTTGAGAACTATTTCTCAGCAAAGTAAAATTGAAACTATCTTCTTACCATCTCATTTTTTGTATGTGCCTATCTAACTTGGGTGATAGGTAGCATGAAGTATTAAGGAAGGACAGGCTGCTGCTTAAAGCATGTGGAAGGATACTAAAACTAAATTTATCTATTAATGCTCTATAACATATGTTGTAATATGCTTGGTAGCACATTCTAAAATAATAGCCTGTGCCCAAGTCCTCTTCCACATCATCACCTTCTTTTTAATTTTGAGACATAGGATTCTAGTAGCCCAGGCTTGTCCTTGGCTTTCTGAGCTGGAAAGCATCTGTGTGCAATTTTCTGGTTTTCATTATGGAGGCATTTATTATTTGGTAGTTTAAGAAGCTGCTGCTATAATAATTTTGCACAAAGCGGGACATAGAAGCTTCAGGTGTGAGAGTAACTATCTTGTATGGGATGTCTCATCCATTATTTTCTGACATTTGGATTTGATAGCAAAGCACTACACTTTCCTCAGAAAAAGTACAGAAAGTACTAGTTTTTAGTGGCCAAAAAATAATAATAAAAAAATAAAGTTATAATGTTCCTAAAAGAGAGCCTTATACTCCTCTTTATGCAAGTATAAATATAAAAGTAATAGTAATAACATCAATATGTGGCTTGATAGCAAGCATAAACGAACATTATGCAAAGTCTTGCTTGCACAGATACTTTTGTGATGAGCCTATTGGGATATTTTAGTCTTTTTCTTCTTGTTTTATGTACAAGAATAAACCATAATGGATTATTTATTGTAATGGTTTGAACAGCAACTCTGGCTTTTATTAACTGTTGTTTCTGGAAGACTATAATGGATTTCAGTGCAGTATCAGACTTCACCTTTTCTATGGAGTTTTAGCTGTGTCTCTTAATTGAGATAACTGAGGGGCGTCAAGGTGTTTTATGTGGTAGCAGGTCCTGTAATATGAGGTTAATCCCCACAGTTGCCACTTTTAAATATATTGCTTTATAAGACTGTGAGGTTTTTTTTTAGTTATCTCATTATTTTGTCTCCTTCCTTCCCACTAATAGCTATTAAACCCTTTTGTTTGCAGAGGAGTAGAGATCTCACGGGCAAATAGCTAGACATTTTTTGGGGGGGGGGGGGGGGGGGGACGCTATGCTAC
>NW_010513934.1:6143-15309 GCF_000687285.1 Phaethon lepturus
GGGGCGGTGTGTATCTCAAGTCAGTTGATTATGAATGTTGTGTTCCCAGGAGTAAATGGCAGTTTCATAGTGGGTGCTCAGCAGCCTGTGTTGATGGATGTCATGATGCAAAAAGAATTACCTGGCAATCTTTATTTCCCTGATCCTTCACAAATACAAGATAAAAAATGTTTTTCATTCTGCTGCTGAGGCCACGAAATTTCATTTCCTTTAGGAAATGTGGAAAAGATAACCAGTTCTTAAAAAATGGGTTAAAATCAAATAATGTATTTTTAATCATTAAATCACTCCCTAAGTCAGTGACACATGTTTAGGTTGGAAGCTTTTTTTGAGAACTACTAACATGTTGTAAGTAGAGCTTAGTAGTTCATCAGTACATGGATGCATTTGTGAGATGTCTTTTGGGTACTTTGAATAGAATGTCGTAAAAGTACTGAAAACTTACTTAGTAATTTTCTTATATGGTGTAGTCTCCCTGTACAGAACTGGGGATTGTGCCAAATGGAATTCAGTCTCTGAATTACAGTCTAGTATAAATCAGAGTACAGAATGGCTAATTGTTATTTGGGTACTGTAGCTAACAGGAATGATTAAGAGCAAATAACTTTTGAGAAGTTGTTTTGTTTTTATTTATGGTGTAATGTCTGCTATGAGTTAAAGAAATACCATTTTGGCAGTGTTGTTGTTTGAATAACTTTTTTCTAAATCATCTGTGGAAGGAATTATGTTCTAATATATATGTTCTAAAATACGGGGGTAGTTGGTTATTAAAAGGATTGTAGTAAATGCGTGAGTACTAGTGTCTTGCAGTTAATGTACACTAGCAATTTGCAGAATGGATATCAAATTTGAAAATAATTCTTTCAAAATAAACTGTCCAAAGAATAGTAAAATGATTAAGGTGCGATGCTGTTGTCTTGTATAGGGTAGTGATAAATTGGGTGTGTTTTCCCTAAAGCAGGGAACTGTGATGTTGCTTCTTTTATCATGCTGCGACTCCATTTTGGATGTAATGCTGCATGCCAGCTATTTATTGGTTCTCTTTGCAAGGCTTGAAATTATTAACTGGTTTGGGCATAGGGACTAAGAGAACATTATTAACTGATTAGAGGGATCTATGTGTTGCAGCTGCGCTGGTCTCAGGGCTCACTGTTGCAGGTGGGGGAGAGGGAGACGTCTGCTCCTCTTCTCCCTTTGCCCCTTCCTGCCCCTGAATTGCAGCCTCGCATGTCTCATATTGTTCACCACCCCTGAGGTTTACTACTTTATGGCCAGAGAGATGCAACGTGCTGTGTACTGCCTTGCCAGACTGGTGCTTTGCCAATCCTCTGTTGGATTTGCTCACTGAAGGGTAAGCAGGAGAGGCAGGACAATGGCTTGGATTGGGGAGAGCAGACAGACTCTGCATGTGAGAGGAGCTGGACATTCCCACTTTCATCTCTTTCTGGTGAGCTGTTAAGTCAGGTTAAGGTCTAGTACATAATTTAAACTTTAGAATACTTTTCTGTAACAGCAGCTTTATTCTGCCCAGGGAAATTCAATTATTTTAAATAACAGGTTAACTTCTGCACAGCACAAGTTTATGGTGAGGGCTGGAGACTGGAGGGAATAACAGGCTGTGGTTATTCTTCCCAGGTTGGTCAGCAGCCTTTAAAAAGTTTTTGTTAACGGGCAAGTGCTGTAAGTGCTGCATGAGGCAAGAAACCATTTCTGAATGCATGTCCCAGTGATTCCTATGAAAGAATATTTTGGAGTGGAAGACATTGTATTTGGCATATCTTTCTCTGACTGAATCTTGAATGATAATAAATAAAGAATAGTGATGATTCAGAAACTCTGTGCAAAGCCTTCCTGCATTGTTTGTTTGTACAGAAGCTGTAGCAGAGTCTCCCTGTTTGGTGTTTTTGTTTGTTTTTTTTAAAATAAGACTTACCACAATGATGTTTGAGGAATGATAAATACTAATAATATTTCACTAGTGTGGTAAAACATAATACTATATGACATGATTAATATTATGTAATCTTAGACATTTATGCCTGTAAGAAACAGCTGCAAAAATACTTGTTATTTTCATGAGAATGTTTTTATTCAGTGCCATACAGTTGTTTCACTTGTACTAAAATTCATTCTACTGGTGTATTTTTATTAGTATCGTAGGACATAATGTTGTGTTTGTTTGCCATGTCCAATTTTTATGGCTCATTTAGCAAAATATGAATATCCTGCTGATGACAGAATTTAATACAACAGTCTAACAGAAAGATTATTCAGAGCCCATTATATGAGAATTTGAACTATGCTAGTAGATGTTAGGTTTCATGTTTACAATTGTCTTTGTAATTTCTGAGACTCGCTTCTTTTAGAAACACTTGCTAGAGTCCGTTGTAACTTTATTTCTATCAAGGCTTACTGCTCAAGAAGCAATTTAAGCATCCTTTACAATTGGGAATAAACTTTCAAAAGTGAACTTCTGGACTACTCTGGTCCAGGTTATTATGATTGTATATACCTGGCACAGTGGGGCAGTAAATCTTTAACTGAGATTACTAGTTCTGCCGTAAGTATGTTGTACCTGAATCTTTACCTGATGAATACCACAGAAAATAACTGTCATTCATGTAGTAAAGAAGTTCTTTGTCATCTAGCAAAGCTTTTGTTACATGGAAAAGGCACTGCTCCTTACTTGGAAGAAAGACTTTCTCTGTGCCCTGTGATAGAAAGAAGATAGATCAAGGTAAGCATGAGTTTCATGTTTGGATGAAGGCAGCTGAAACTCATCTCCAGTTGCAGGATGGTCTTTTAAGAAGTTCGATTTTGGTTCAGCTGTCTTTTGAATGATATTTTTTGAAAAGTAAATACATAGCTGGGTGCAATTAGCAAGCTGGCATGTGTTATTTTATTACGTTAAAAATTAGTTGATTGATAGCACTTCCTCAAGCCTTTACAAGTAATTACTGAGCAAAATGTTTGTTTTTCCAGGGATGTTAAAGTTATTTTTAGTTTTTTAATAATAAAGCCTGCTTTGTGAATTTTAGCGCACTGTTTAGTTAGCAGTTGTTCCTTACAGTCATTGCTGTTAGGTTTAGTGAGGTTTGATACTTCCATTACAAAGATTTCTGTGTTTTTAATGCAGTAATGTAGTTGCATTACATCAGGCCTTAGTGTATTGATGATCTCTAATTGCAAAAGGACTTGAAGTATATAATGTACCTAGTGTGAGCAGGGTGCTGCCTATATTTGTGTTGCATTTATTTGATTTTATTTCTTTTTTTTTTAATAAACAGACACGATTTACTTGATTTTTAACTGTATGTGTGTTTGCAGGGTCATTTTCTAAATCTTAGCAGTCCCCATGCGTGGGGCCATACTATATGGCCATGCAAGTAGTTGTGCCAGCAATTTGCAACGCAGCCAGGCCTACCCAACTGCTCGGTGCTGCTCTGAGTGACAGTCCTCGTGCCGCCCCCCCAGAGACACTGCGCTCACGGTTTTGCTTGAGTCAACGCCGGCACTTCTCTGGCTCCATGGCAAGTTGGCTGAAGGAACTAAGTGGGCAGAAAACTAATCCGGGGGGGAGGGAAGTGTTGATGGAGCTAGTCTGTATTACTTTTCAGCCGTATCAGCAATCTAATCCAGTTGACTGCCCTCTCGTATGGGTATGAAAGCTTGCCAGTATCACTAAGAGCAGGGGAAAAAAAGAGGTCTTTGGCCTTTACAGAAAGGCAAATGCAAATTTTTCTCACAGCTCAGAGTTTAACTATAACTCTTTCATCCTCCTGTTGTCCTTCCCCTACTCAGCTTTTACGGAGATGTGCCTTTTTCATTTGGCCGAATTACTGAGTTTTTCTTGGTTGTTGAGTGTTTTCTTCTTGTGTGCTTTTTTTGCTGTCCATTTCAGGTGGATTTTGGACTATTGACAATATCAAAGAAGTGTCTAGCTTTTTTCTGCTTCAATTACATTTTCAAGTTTCTTCTTTTGTCCTACATTTGAAAGTTATTTTCTCATAGAAGTCATGGAACCTTTCTGGACTTCAATTTCTTTATGTTTTTATATATAGAGGGGATAACATCTACCTGACATAGTCTTTGAAAGTTTGCAGGATAGATCCAGAAGTGTTAAATAATAAAAATTCTTGTGTTTTTTTTTCCTTCTTTCTTTTGGTATATCGATACAGTGGTTTATTGGAACCTGGTATTCCAATTATTGCAGCAAACCTGGAAACCTTCTCAAAGTGTTGGTTACCTAATTTCCAGGTAGTTAGGCTAGGTTATTAGTCTTATTTGGTATGTAACTGGCTGTCAGCACTTTCTAAAAATAGATTTCTGTTTGTTTAGTGCTGCTATATTCTCAGTTGAACAAGCTTAGCTTTTTTTATGAAGATGGATCCCATGGTGCATAACTAAATCTAAAATCAGAAGTGTGCAAATCAGATGCCTAATATACTGTAAGGTTTCCTGCTGTGTTTTGTTTATCTTATAAAACTCTTCCAGTGTTCAGAATTTGATTAACATCACATACTGATTTGCCACAGAAATTATATTCTGGAATTCTTATTCAAGTGTCATTTTCCTTGAAATGGCTTCTTAGCTTTATATACTTTTTCACATTTTGAGAGTAAATTGGCAGTTCAGAAATTGTCCCTAGCCTATCCTAACCTTTTATCCTCCAATTTTTCCTATAAAATAGGAGAATATCTCTCCTACATTTATCTTTCTTATAAAAACACTGAAACATTCTTCTTCCTTTCGGAATTTTTAGTATGTCTCCAGTCTAGCAATAAAGGTCTTATGTAAGTAGAGAATTATACATGTTCGTAATGCTAGAGATGAAAAAAATACTTTTTTGTTTGTTTCTTTTTTTAGTGGTTTTCTTTTTCTTTATTGTTGCAAACTGCTTTTGATATTATTCAAATTATTTTACTTGTGTGGAAAGTTTGAGTGGGTGGCAGACTTAGTCAGAGAGAAAAGAAGGAAAGTGACAGAGGTACTTAATTTTGGAAGTGTTTGTGATGATGGTGCAGTTGCCGTAGGTGATGCTTTATATCTACGAGTAGTCACTGTTTTTACGTGACTGCTGGTTGCAGAGACGTGGGTTGGAACCTCCTGTCCGAACCAAGTCCATTTAGAGCAGGTTGCTCAGGGTTTTGTTCAATCTCCATGACCTCTCAGGTCAACCTGGTCCACTCTTGAGCACTCTCATGGCAAAAAATAATTTAATTGAGTTGTAATTTTCCTCATTCCAGCTTGTGTCCAGTGCCTCTTGTCCTTTTGCTGTACATCTCTCTGGAGAGTTTGGCTTTATCTTCTCTCTGCCTTCCCATTAGGTAGTTGAAGACAGCAAAAAAGTAGTCTTCCCTCCCTGCTTTTGAAGGCTGAATAAACCCAACTTTTTTAGCCTCTCATTATATGTCATGTGCTCAATCCCCCTGGCTATCTTGACAGCCCTTCTCTGAACTTGCTGTAGTGTGTCAATGTCTTTGTTGTACTGGAGAGCCCAAAACTAAATGCAGCACTCCAGTTAACAGTTTCATATGGAAGTGCCATATGGAAGGGAAGAGTCACGTCTCTTGACTGCTGGCTCAACTTTTGCTCCTATGTCATATGGTTGGCCTTCCTTGCTGTGGGGGTGCACTGCTGACCCATGTTCAATTAGCTGTCCATTAGAACTCCTAGATGCTCTTGAAGAGGTGCTTCCTTGCCAGTTGTCCCCTGGCCTGCACTGCTGCATGGGCTTAATTGGTCCCAGATGTAGGACTTTGCATTTGCTTTTGTTGAACTTTACAAAGTTCTTGTAAGCCCATTTCTCCAGCCTTTCACGTCCCTCTGAAGAGCAGCCCTGGCTTCTGGTGTATCAACTACTTCCCCCAATTTGGTATCATCTGCAAACTTGCTGAGTGCAGTTGGTCTCAGCATCCAAATTATTAACAAAGACATTAAACAGTTTTGGCTTCAGTACTGATTGCTGAGGGATGCCGGCAGCTGGATTTGTACTGGTAGATCCTTTTGATCCCAATGGTCCAGTTCGTTTTCTCCTCACCTTCTCATTCATTTACTCAGTCCACGTCTCTCCAGTCTTGCTATGTGGACCTGTGGGAGACCATGTCAAAGGCCTTGCAACACCCAATGCTCTCCCCTTACCTACACAGCCAGCCATCTCACTGCAGAATGCAGTTGGGTTAGTCAAGCACAGTTTGCCCATCATAAATCCATGCTGGCTGTTCACCTTCTTGCTGTCACGTAGCTGGAAATGGATTCCTGGAGGATTTGATCCATAACCTTATCAAGAGTTGAGGTGAGACAGACTAGCCTGTAGTTCACCAGATCATCCTTGTTGCCTATCCTGAAGATAGGTATGGTGTTCTTCCAGTCATTGGGAACCTCTGATATGCCTTGACCTTTCAAAGATAATGTTGAGTGTCTAACAGTGACATGGGCAAGCATCTTCAACGCCATCAGATGCATCCTGTCTGATCCTGTGGACTTCTATACGTACAATTGGCTTAAGTGTTCCATAATCATACCTTCCTTGACAATGAGTGATGTTGCATTCCCACAGATTCTGCTGGTAGAGTTGGGGAAATGGGCAGAATTTACAAGTGAAATCTGAAGGGGCAAAAAAAAAAAAAAAAAAAAAAATCAAGTTCTTCAGTTTTTTCCATGTCCTTTGTCACTAGGTTCCTGTCTCATTGAGCAATGGGTCCACATTTTCCTTAGCATTCCTTTGCTGCTGGGGTAGATAAAGAAGCCATCTTGAAGTATTTCTGCATTGTTTTCTGATGCTATCATAAGGGTAGCATCCTTGGGCAATACCTCTACATCTCTGTTGGGAGAATCAGTAGAAAAGGTCAAGAAACACTAGGTGTCTGTTGTGTGGTTACCACCACTATCTTACCAGAAGAAACTTCAAAGACATAGCAAAGAAAACGTTTAACATACTTCAAAGCTCTATCCTCCTTTTATCCTCCTACAGAGGATACTGTACTACTCCATGTTAATACTTAGAAAATGTTAAACTCAGTTCAGCAAATGATCAAACTTACACAGTTCTGTGTTCTTGAGTCCAATCATTCTCTATGATATTCTGCACAGTAGGCAACCCACTGTGTATGAAAGTTCTGAAAGAAAAAAAGTTGTTTATCAGAATATGCAGATGATTTTCTGTCTTTGAACTACAGACCTCTTATGAATGCTTCTTGTTTGCAAACTTTTTGTCCAGGAGTGGATGCTCTGTATTTATCATTGGTTTTCTGTTGACATCGCATTCTTGAAAGGATGGGCTTTTTTTATTAGCTGTCTGAGAAATTAAATTGCCTTCAGTGTAAAAGAATGTCCATACTTTGTTATGGACATTACACTGGCATCACAGAACTTTACTACTGAACTCTGTGCTTCATGTAATATCTCACTTGTCAATTTATGATTACTGCCTGTTATTGGAAGTGATTTTGACAGTTTTTTTGCACCTGCAGCTAGTTTAGGGAAAGGAAAGTTAAGGCATTATCCATTAAGTAATGGATCTCTAAATCTGTACCTATAAATGTAGGTTAGGCTATGGTTCCCTGCAGATTTCTTTGGTATCCTGAGTGCCTAAAGCAGTCTTGGTTCCTGGATGCCCCTTACCTCTGCTGTGCTGTCATTGCTGTGCTGTGGTAGAGTGGTTGAACGGAAAAGGGAACTGATATGGTTGAAAAACAACTTTTCCCTTCCCTTGTTGCTTAAGGTATTTTTGCCTGAATTAGTTTCCTTCCCCAAGTTTGCTCTCAGTGAAGAAACAGCTGTGGTGATGTGTGCAGGGTGCAGGACGGGAGCAAGAAGCCCCAGCTTTTAGGAAGTGTGAGGGATATGTAAACCTGTTCACGTAGTGCTGCTTCAGAATGTGAAAATGCAACCTCACTGTGGTTACACAGTTGACATACTAGAGCTGATGGTATCCAAAGCTGGGAGGTAAAAAGCTATTTTGCATAGAAGCCTGAAGAAGTCTGTCTGAAAGAGTAATGAAGCAACAGGGAAAGTAAAACAAAAAAATATTTCTGTGTCAGATTTTTATGAATATTTGTATCCTCTTAACAATATGTGTGATGACTCAAAATGAACAACAGATTAGAAAGCTCAGAAGCATCCTTTTTCATTTACTTAAATATGAGTCTGGATGAAGGCAATGACTCTGAGCATATTTGAATTAATTTGCATTTTTTGTGTGAATGCTGCAGTATCTGATAAGTTGGTTGCAGTTGTGATGGTCTAAGCATTTGTAAGATGAGACTTGTATTATTTCTTTTTTCTGGAGAAGTGTGACTGGGGGAAAAGAATGTAAACTTCAGGTCCTCCTGGAAAAACACCTTGCTCCTGAACCAAACCTTTGTTTGATTTAGATTTCATATTTAGGGTGGTTATTGGACACACAGAAAGAGATGTGATCTCAGCAGACGACAGACTTCTAAAAACTTCTTCATGTTGTAACAGAAATCTTGAAGTTTTTACTGTTGTATTCCAGGGGTGGTGGGGAGTTCTGACAATCCAGTGATACATCTGAAAAAGTTGCTTTCCTAGAAATGTTTGTCTTTGTGTGGCCAGTAAATGCATCTGGCATCTGTGGTGGATTGACCTTGGCTGGTTGCCAGGTGCCCACCAAGCCACTCTATCACTCCCCCTCCTCATCTGACGGGAGAGAAAATACGATGAAAGGCTCATGGGTCAAGATGAGGACAGGGAGATCACTCACCAATTACATCATGGGCAAAACAAACTGAATTTGTGGAAGTTGATTTAATTTATTACCAATCAAATCAGAGTAGGATAATGAGAAAAAAAGAACAAATCTTAAAACACCTTCCCCATACCCTTCGCTTCTTCCCAGGCTCAGCTTCATTCCCAATTCCTCTACTTCCTCTCCCAAGCAGCACAGGGGAACGGGGAATGGGAGTTGTGGTCAGTTCATCACACGATGTCTCTGCTGCTCCTTCCTCCTTGTGCTCTGGCTGCTCCAGCGTGGGGTCCCTCCCACAGGAGACAATTCTCCATGAACTTCTCCAACAGTCCTTCCCACAGGCTGCAGTTCTTCACGAACTGCTCCAGCCTGGGTCCCTTCCACAGGGTGCCATCCTTCAGGAGCAGACGGCTCCAGCCTGGGTCGCTACGGTGCCACCAGTCCTGCCAGCAAACC
>NW_010513934.1:15493-39650 GCF_000687285.1 Phaethon lepturus
GAGTCTCTGCTCCGGCGCCTGGAGCCCCTCCTGCCGCTCCTGCTGCTCTGACCTAGGTGTCTGCAGGGCTGTTCCTCTTGCATGTTCTCACTCTTATCTCCAGCTGCAGTTGCACAGGTTTTGGGGTTTTTTGCCCTTCTTCACTATGTTTTCCCAGAGGTGCTGTCACCATCATTGATGGGCTTGGCCTTGGCCAGCGGTGGGTCCGTCTTGGAGCTGGCTGGCACTGGTTCCGTCACACATGGAGGAAGCTTCTAGCATCTTCTCACAGAAGGCAATCCTGTAGCTACACCACTACCAAAACCGTGCCATGCAAACCCAATACAGCGTCATATCCAAAACAATGAAAAGAATGTTTTTCTGGTTAGCTGTAATATAGATTTATACAGAATGATTGGCCTTAGAGCACGAGGTACAAAATACGCAAAAAAGTTTTCGAAGATGTTATCATCTGTTGGACGCTAGCACTTTACGAAATACTGTGTATGTCACTCCTTGCTTCAGTGTTTTAGACAGGCAGAATTTTAAAGGTGGTTGGTTTTTTTTTGTTTGTTTTGTTTTTTTTTTTTTTGCAAATGCACTACTTTGCTTTTATTTCATGGAGTTTCATTGTGAACTTTTTTCCTCCCATTTAGGAATTGCTTAACGACACTGTTGAATGTTAGTAACTCCTGCTAACAGAATTTACAAAACAGTGTCCATACACAGTAACTTAAAGGTGTTAATCTGCTTTCTACAATTCTTCCTACAATCATACTTTTTTTTGTAATCTAGCATTTTTTAACCAGGTTTTACACAAAAAGATTGTATGGGGATTTTTAAAAGGCTGGCTTCAGGATGTGGTTAATAATGCCATAAAAGTTTTATTAAAAACTAAAATACGAATTATTTTTTCAGTAGTTTTTTTAATTGGCTTTTTAGAAATGACATGTAGCTGATCATAGCTGATTAAAAAAGCAGTAAAATGTGTTAGATACACCTGTTTAAGATGTCCATTTAAATTCCGTCTAGTTTCTCAGACTCAGAATTGCTTATTTCCCCTGGCAAAACAGCACCAAAGGGAGCTTGTAGTGGGAGGAAAAATAATTTGTCATTGCTGTTGAAATCTGCTCCAGCATGCTGCCTTTCTGGGGCAGAGGTAGATCATTGACTTCTGTTGGCTCAATATTTTACGGCCAGGTCTTCTTATTTGAATGTTTTCACCTTCTGGGTATGAATGAGTCTCGCTGATTAAAATGGCCTTGATAGCATACATGGTACAAATTGCAACACAGAGGTTCCAAATTTAAGTCTTACTACAAAATAGTTAGGAATTTAGCTTGTGTGACAAATGACTTGTTGTCCCTGTTTAAAAACAAACAAAAAAATCCTTTGTAGAATCATATCCTAAGTGACTATTCAGGTCAAGTAACTCAGTTAAGTGAACAGTCTGGCTAACATGATGGTATACTTCTAGATTTGCATTTTTGGTAGGATCAAGAATGCTGTAGAGGATTAAAATTGATCCAGAGCTGAGTGAGACCAGAGCTTAGTGACACTAGGACTGTTCTTGAATGGACACCTGAGCTCGTCTGTAGTGGTGGACAAACGATCCAATACAGCAGTGCTTAATTAAAAAAAAAAAAAAAAAAAGGCTACAGAAAAATCTTACTTTTCAAAAAGGAACTAAAAGATGCAGCAGGAGTGTGAAACATTTGCAGACAACTTGGGACTTTTTTAAAGACACCATATTGGAGACTTACAGCCCATGTATGCTGCTTTTTTAAATAGACTTCAAAAGGTCCCCCAAATGTTGGGGGCTAACAAGGGAGATGTAAGAGGAGATGTCTGAAATAAAACATTGTCCTTCTTGAATCTGAACTTTTGTCCGAATGAGGAAAATAGAGTATAATAAAAAAGTTGGTGGACCTATAATTATAATGAGGCAAACAAAAAAATTTCTTATTAATAACTGCTTTGATGAATAACAGGCATAAAGACTATTCTTAAGTCTTTCTTCAAACTTAGCAGAAAAGTTTCTGGAGTATCTGTAGGGTCAGTAGACAACCAAGTAGTAAAAGGCAGCTTTGGAGAATATAAGCTCAAAGCCAGAATTGCTTGCACTCACTGACAACACTTAGAAAAGTCTCCATGCCAGAATATTTCTTGAGAAGGAATGTGACTGAGTGTATGACTCAACAAAACATCAGTGGAAGAAATTGCAGTATATTCAGCAAATAATGAACAAGGCAGCAGGATCAAATGGCCTTCATCCAAGTATTCTAAGCAGAACTTGGGGATAAAGGAACTAATGACTTGTAGTGTGTTACTTGTTGGTTAGCATCATCTTTCTGCTACAGGTAAAGAAGGTAACTGGTATTATCTCAGCTTCTTAAAAAGGCAGTGGGGGTATTTGGGGAAGTTTACATCAGTGAGCTTTGTGACCGTAGAACCCAAATTCATAGCCATTACAATGAAGACCAAAATTAATTTCATCATTCCCTCTGTAGAGTCCTTTACCAAAGGCTTTTGGAGAGGCTAAGTTGCCTCTGGATAAAATGGAAAGTTTTATAAGGACCAACTGGCAATAGCTGGAAAGAGAGGGCAAAAATTATTTGTTCTGTAGTAGAAGGAGTAACCCATTGAATTCTGCAAGGTTCTGTGTTAACATTGGTGCACAGCTATAAGGAAAGAGGTTCAGTAGAGAGGTGACCAAGTTTGTAGATGCTGCAAACTTTAATTGGGTTAGTATAAATGGCTGGTTAGTTAAAATTGCAGATGCTTATGTTTTGGGTTATGTGGGTTAAATTCATATATGAGATTCAGTGTCGGTTAATGCCAAGTAATCTAAGATAATGAGAAGTAGGAAAGAGAATTTTTGTAGACAATCGCTGGCTCTGAACCGGTTGTTACCAATTGTGAGTGAAAGATGGAATTACCTAGTACATAAAGATCACTGCAGTTCTCTGTAACAGTGAAAACAGCAAATCCATTGTTAAGACTTACTAGGAAAGGGGTAAAGAAGAAAACAGAAACATCATGCTGCTTCTGTAGAAATTAATGGCATGTATGCATCTTGAATATTCTTCATAGTGTTGGTATCCTCATCTCAAAAAGGGTACAGTAGACAAGTAGAGATTCAGAGAAGCATTGAGAGTGATTTAAAGGCGTGAAACAGCTTTTATGTGAGGAAAAATTGAAAGGGCTCATTCCCGCCCCCCCCACCCCGGAAAAGGATGACCGTGAAAGAAAACAATAGAGATCTGTGTTGTCATGGGTGAATAGGGAAGGGTAACTTATTACTATCTTCCAAAGTACAAGAACTGGAGAAGTGGAGCAAAAGATAGTAGATTGAATCAGGACAAACAAAAGGAGATACTCGTATAATTAAGCTGAGGTACTATCTGCTGCAAGATACTGTTGATTCTGTAAAGTCAAATTCATTAAAAAAGCAAGCGGGGAGAAGAAAAAAGCTAGCAAAGGCTGTTAAAGACAAAAATATCACCCATGGCTCAGGGAGTCACCAGTAGATGCAAGTAGCTGGAAGCAGAGGTTGAGTATGCAGTAAGTATTTCTGTGTACGGTCTTTATACTTTACCCTAGACATCTGTTGGTTTCAATTTTTTTTTTTCCCTTTTCCACCAAAACATAGAGTTGCATTCGTTATTTCTAAATGCATTTCCAACTATGTAAACTAAAACATAGTAAGAAAAGACACATTTAAATTACACCAAAATCAAAGCTGCTGCATAGTTTGTTATGTAGAATTTGTGTGAGACAGCTCTTAGTCACAATAATTAGGGCCTGGCATGAACAGTGCCTTGCTTTAATGAGTGCTGTTTCCATGCTCTGGACCTCCTTCACTTAAGAATACCTTGATGCCATCATTTTATATAAAAATGTCCATACTGTTGGATACTGAAGTAGATAAATCTGAAATTTAAAGTAGTGTGACTGTTCTCAGAAATTTCAGGTTTTTACTTAGTTGATGCTAACACTGGAATTTCAGTTAGTATCAGATTTTAATTCAGGTCAGTGTAAGATGTTGAATTAAAAAAAAAGTATTATGTTGAAACTGTACTTGGGGCAGTTCAGAACTGTTATTTTTATGTGGAAAAAATAAATATGTGCTTCGGTATTAGACAAAAATAATATGTATATGTTTAAATATGTTAATATTATTTATGTTTAAATAATAAATGTGAGGACCCTTTGTGTGTGTGGCCTGTAGTTCATATCAGAGAAGGAACCCTTAAATTTACAGATGTCAGTAAAACAATTGAAATGCTTGTAAAACTATCATGCATCATTTTTAATAGCTTGCTAACTTGTTGCATTAGTAATAAAGGTGTTGGCAGATACTCAGTTGTATTTATTTAGGAAAATGGGTCACTACTGCATTGATGAACTTATTTTGTCAAATGATAGTTAAACATTGACATCAACAAAATAAATACTTGGGGAAAATAGATACATCTGATTTACTCCTCTAATTTGTGTTGATTCATAACTCAGCTTGAAATCAAGACTTATCTTAACTTGTTCTCATTTCAGCTTTGGATAGATCACAGTCCAAGAGAGATGGAGGTTTTAAAAATAATTGGAGCTTTGATCATGCAGAAGAAAGTGAAGGAGATGCAGAGAAAGAGTAAGGATGCTTTTATCTAGGCTATTGAAAGTATAAGTGTCTATTTATAAAAATAAATACGTTTTTGTAATTTATTAATAAGAAATAATATATTTTAAAATGTCAGTGATTAAGAAAAATGGTTTCAAATAAGCGATTATTTTTAATAGCATCGCAATATAAAAATGCATTATAATGTAAATTTAATTGTGAACATGGGGCTTACAACACAGGGCACAGTACATTTCGAAACTGTTGCAATTGTCTTTTTAGCTACCGTGTAAGGAACAGAGACAAGAAATATGTCAACCTGCAAAGTAAAGAAATGGAAAGGTAGGGTATCTAAGGAACTTCAACTACTACTGCTACTCAGTACTTCACGGTTATGATTAAGGTACTTCAGTAGCTGTAGGCCTACATCAAGTTAAACCAAGCTTAAAAGACTGTAGGTTTTTCTCCCTTGTGCTTATCTTACTGGGTAGTTTGAAAGCTGTTTTTGTTCCCTAATCATGTATTTCTTTACTTAGTATGTTTGGATTTTGACTAAAACTTAAACCCTGTGTGTGTTGTTTGAATACATACATTATCCTTGTGACATTTTACTGTTACTAATATATTTTTGTGATATTAATGTATTTATTTCCAAAAAGACTGATGAATTGTTAAAAGAACAAGAAGTGTCATGCATGAAGAATGCATGTTAGCTTTATTTGTTGTTATTAGATATTTGGAGAGTAGGACCTGCAAGTTTAAGGATGCTGCAGTCCTCTAGTGAGGAGAAACTGAATCCTGTGGTTAAGTACAAAAATAATTCTTCTATGAATTTGTATCTTGGAAAATTCTGCCAAATACTGTGTGCTGGAAAGGAGATAGGAAAGTAGACATACAGCCACAAACTATGCTGGAATATTACAAAAACATTAAGAAACATGAAGCTTTAGTCATTAAAAATGAGTTCAGGAGTTCACAGAAGTGTGAGGTAAGCATTAAGAGCTTTTGTGAAAACAGAACTGTATCAGAAGTTAAAACCACTTTTTACAGGTTCTCAAACTAAGGGCATTTTAATTTTATAAAATTAAGGTTATTTTTTTTCCTAAGCAATTTTACATCCATTTCTGGTGCACAGTAATATGTTTTAAATGTAATGGCAGTACATACAACACAGTATTTGTGTTTTACTTGTCTTCAGAAATAAAAGTAACTCAATTCTGTAAGTAGAACACTTATTTTGCTTCTAGTAATTTACTGCTGTTATCCGTCTGTCTCTGGCTGATGTTGGCTTAAGAACACAGAAAAAGATATATATAGTGTATATATAGTGTAGTGATACTAAAAAAAAAAAGTTTGAAACGCTGATTATGGAACATATGTTTTATATCATTGTATCTGATTTTAAGATGGTATTTCTGAGTGATTTTTCATTCCTTTCAAATATTCTGTACGATAAACAGTTTTCCTGTTGCCAGTATTGAAATTTCACTACTCACATCAGTATTTTGTTTTGATTCTTGTGATTTATGCGGAATCTTATCTGTAAGTATAGATAAGAGTAGTTGAAAATTGATTTAAACTGGAGATCCTGCCTTTTTTGCTTACCCATCCTCTGATACCATTTAAGGCAACTTCTTAGTCCTTCCAAACAGCTGTTTGTTTTAAGGTGCCTACATATTTACTTTTGGCAAAACCTTTTTTTTTTTTGTCTTAATGGCATTGTAAGCTTTGAACATTTTGAAATAAGTTATGTATTTTGCTTTTCTGATACGTTTTTACTTTGTATAACAACATACTGAGAGAAGGGAATCTTAAGAAAACAAATTTGACAGTAAATTTTCCTTTTCTTTCTAAATTCCCTTTACGCTTAGCAGAATATTTCAAAGATTAGCAGCTTTAGTTCATAGAAGTGTTCGAGCATAAAGCTTTGTATTCCCCCAGTGTTTTGAGTATACTATGCAATAAGTATGCATTCTGGCAATTTTTTTTAAATGTCATTCTTATTTGCTATGCTATGCCGATATTTACTGGCAGTGCTTGTAACTTACTGCATTTCTGTGTGGAGAAAGCTGTAAAGCTGAAGCAAGCATCTGGATGCGTCTCATGCTTGTTGAGGCACCAGCATTTTAGTGTTTGACCTTATCACAGCTTTTTGCCCTCTTACTGGCAGACACACAATAAGTTTGTTTTGAACTGGCCCAAGAATAACATTCCAGCACTTAAAGGATTAGCTGTATTCTTGTATTACCCCATGAGATCTGTGTTAATGTTGTTGGTCAATACTGGATGTCTGCTTGGATTGCCTTTCCTCAGTGAGATGAGCTCAAAATATGTGGTTAATGACCTCCTACCAAAGCAATTTTTAGAACAGGTAGATTATTTTTAAAGTGTGATGTTTAATTTATTTGGGGAATCAGATGGGCTGTTTCATGATGGTAAGGTGTCCAGTAATGAATACAAAAAGAGTAAAGAAGTTTTGTAAACTGAAAAAGATTTGGGAAAATAAATGATCACCCAACACAATATATACATTCTTAAAAGTTGCTAGAGCTGATACTCAGCATGGAACTAGAGTTATGGAAATTCAAAGTGGTAATTGACAAGTATCTGATCCCAAAGTAAATTCCTGCAGATAATCTCCAGTCTACTTGAAAGAGTAAAAGTAACATTTTTTGATGATTTACAAGATTTGATCTACTTAAGACAGTAATCAACATGATAGCAAGTGACTTGAGACTTTTCTTGCTTTGTACTTGGAGATGATACAGAAGGAGAGGCATCTTTATGTAGAACAGAAAAAAAGACCAGGTGGTCAGTTGAACGCACTGAAACCTGTGTAGACATCACAGAGTAAATGATGGACATGTGTATCTTATGTAGCGGGAGACATGAAAGGATGGCAGACTTACACAAACATGGCCACAGTAATAGATTAAATTGATTGCTGAAATTACCATGTTACAAGATGCTTCCTAGTTTTACAGGTTATTGTTCTTGAAGGGTCTTGGATAATTTATATTTACTTCCTTTTTAATATCTAGGTAAATGTGTTTGAAATATGTCTTGATATGCCCCACAGTGCTTTTGTAAACTGATGGGCCCACTTTGCTTTGGCTGTCATGCTGGTTTTTTAATAGTCCAGTCTTGGGACTTCCACTGAGATTTGTTCAGTAATAGCCTTATAAAAAACCTGAATACAAATAAATGGGTCTAATTTTTTTATAGTGTGGTATCGTCTCTTAACTAACATTTTCTTTCAAAATGTTTTTTGGTTTTTTTCCCCTTTTATTTAGGGGGATAAACTGCTTGTTCCTTTGTATTCCTGACTGGAAAAGCAATGATACTTTTATATTTTGCTTTATTTCTGTTTAGCTTTTTTCCAATACTTTTTTCCTTTTAATTCCTTTCTCAAAAAAAGCCCTTCTTTATATAGATGTTTTATGCTATTTTTGTGACCCTGTTAGTAAGGCACTGTAGTCTTTAAATTGGTAAAAACCTTTTTGTTCAGAGCCTTAGTTCTTAATTTTAGTTAGAGTTATTGTAACGGGATAGCATTGTGCATGAGTTGAACAGTACCACTACTTCTCTTGTGCCTCTGAATCAGGGCTTTTTTTAATGTACTGCCTACCACCATATAATTTAAAATAAATAATGTACACAGTATACTGTGAGGCGAAATCTGTCAGCCTCCTATTTTTATACGTAAGAGTTTTTAGAAAGAAATTCCAATTAAGTTTGAAACCTGACTGGATCAATTGGTAGTTGATAGAAATATGCTTGCATCTCGTTGGAATGTAACCTCAATGATCAACAGAGGTTTAAAGTTTGGTTTGCTTGTACATATGTAAAACCATGGTCTATTAAACTGAGTTATCTAACTAGTTATTGCACAGTTCTTGATGCTTTAAAATATTAACCAAAGGGAAAGTGCTTAGAGATAAGTAAAGAGAATATTTTTTTTTTTCTTGTTCATTGCCTAGATTTGAATGCATAATTATGAACTCCTCTTTGGAAAGAACTCTGTTTACCTAAATTACTTAATACTTTTTTTGTCTTAATTTTAGGAAAGACTTAACTTTTATTTGTATTAAAATTTTAATTAAAGTGTTAAAAAGTTAGAAATTATTGTTCTAATGTGAAAATCTCTCTCTCTGTTTCCCTGGTTAAAAGTGACAAAGTGTGGAGGCATAGCCTCCTCCCAGCAAGACCACTGAGGTTTCATTTCAGTAGTGTTAAAATGTTATTGTCTGCTATGTGGGAGTGTGGTATAGTGGGGTGTTTTCCTGCCTGTATAAATGGCATCTTTTAAGCAGGCAACTGTAAGCATGTGATACATGAGCAAATAGACATTACTCAGTTGCTATGTATTCTGCTCTCGGAAAAAACAGCCTTTCTGGTACTGATGCATATACTTTGCATTCCTTAAAATCTAAAAATATTAGTTCTTTTATAACATCCAATTCCCAAATATTTTTCTAGTCATGTCATCTTAGTTGCATCATAGAAGTTATTCTTGTTCAGTTTGATTTAAGGATTCTTTCAGTGTTTTGTTACCTTCTCTTCTCTCTCTCCCACCCAAACACCCTTTGTTAAAATGGTTGCCGTATTGTGGCATCTTGAAGCCCTAAAAGTATAGCTACTGTACAAGGGTATTTTGAAAATCGTCATGATTTTTGTACGAGCTGGAGCTGAAGTAGGAAAATGTATGTAGAGGTGAAATGATCTGGCTAGATCAACACAGTAGGTGAATGCCAGAGCTACAGGTACCACAGGTTGCTATTCATGTCTGTGCTGCAGTGTTTTATTTATTCTTTAGGGTCTGGAAAAATTCTGAAATCGTTAAACTCATTGTCTTATGATGAAGGGTTGAGAAAGCTCAGTGAGCCTCCTTTGAAAGAATAATCTATCCTGAAAGGGAGTTTAAAAAAAAAATCACAGTATTTTATAATTTTAATATCCATGGATAGTCTGTACAGAAGTACAACTATACTCTTCTGTCTTAGTGACATTTTATATTGGAAATTAGTGATGATCCCCTACACTGTTTGTTTTACCATTACGCACCTAAAATTGTTGTAGTCTGTAAATTAAAGGAAAATACAACAGTGCCACTTGCTAAGTGTTGGTATTTACATCATTCTTCCCATATTAAAACCAACTGTGCACACAGTCGTATCTCCTGAACTTGCAGAGTCTGCAGTTTTCACACCATGAGTCAAGAACTTTTTTCTTTTATTTGATGTAGGGATATCTGTATAGTGTAAGATGGAGGAATAAATTGTAACATGGAAGGAAGTTTTTAGCAAATTGGGGCGAGGGGGGGAGTACTGAGTGGTTACCTTCTATATAAAAGAGAGAAAGTATGTATATTGCAGTCGACATGTCATACCTGCAGCTAAGAAATGTTTCCACCTTCACCTCCATCATTGTTTCTCTCCTGTGGCTGTTCCTTGGACCTCCTGGCATAACTGCTTGTATTCTTAAGCAATTTCTGCCTGAATAATCTTAATCAAAAAACCCCAAAACCATGCAATTACAAGTTGGCTAAAAGTTGTATTATTTTGTTGCAGCCAAGAGAGGAATAACCTTATCAGGATTGATGAGAAGGGGTTATCTGCCAGTTACTTCTGGAAGCAAGAATGTGTTAGCCTAATCTAGCTGCTATCAGTATAAAAATGTATGATTGTGGTTTTAATTTAAGTCCTTAAGATATTTGAGGATAATTGCCTATTACTGAAAAGAGCACATTTTCACAGTGTCATGGGGTGGCTTTCTTTTTTTGTGACTTCCATTATAATAGTTAAAGATTACAGACAGAGAAGTACTGAAGAAACACATTTTAATGAGCAGTTGAGCCAAACCAAATATGCTGTTTTTAGGAGGACATATTTTGGCAGTAATTGCTATGACATAAAATTTAGTTGTACATTAAGTTCTTCTCATAAAGCACTGTGAATTTTGCAGTTTTAAACCACATACTTGAATATTAATATGCACGAACAAACTAATACTATGTTTTATAGATTAATTTAGTATACTCAATTTATGCATAGGATTGTATAGAATCTGTTACGTTATCAGCACTGCCATAACAACATTGAAGGTTCAATAGTATTCTCTATTTTGAATTAATAACATACATTTAATTTTGTTTTTTGTGAAATAATTCGATGTATACTTCAAGTTCAGATTCACATAATACATCTGGATCACTACTTGCCCAGTTTCTCTTCGTGTTGTTTTGGGCATATATATACAATGTGTATGTGATGCATTTAAATTTAAAGAGAGAAGGGAAAAAAAGCCCTTTGTGTGTGTTAAAATGTTTTGCTGGTGGTCTGTTGTATTACAGTGTATCTACTTTTCTCTCCCACATCCATCTAGTGAGGCAAATCTGCTCAGCATAGATGACAGTGATGGGCCTTTCAGTCCCAATGAAGAAAGAAAGGTAAGTACTCTGTTTATCTCATAGTGAAAATGTAGCTTTAAAGCTCACTAGGTTCTTAAACAATGTTGCATAGTCATGTGTGTGGTATTATGAAATTAAAGTTTCTGTGTTGATTTAGCAACATATGCTCAAGCTGTTTGTCTACCGTTAACGTTTTTATTTCTCTGACTGCTATAGATCTTGTTGATTTGTATAGTATTCTGAAAATATGAGCCTGAATAACTAGTTTTAAATGTAGGCAATGATCATTAATGGGATTATATTTTTAAACTAAAATTATTAATCATTATATCCCATGATTGCTTAGTGTCAGATTCCCAATTTTTTATGCATATATGTGTGTGTCTTTATATATAAAGGGAGAAGATACATAGGCAAAAGCCATGCTTTTTGTGTTTTTTGACGTGTGCTGAAATAGCTGACTACTGCAAGATGCTTCATAATACTTTGAAAATATTCATTTTTTTTTTTAATAAGGAATCCTAGTAAGTAAGGGTGTAGATGGGGTATATTTTACATTAAATTTGGCACACAAGCAGTCTACATTTATATAAATATTTTCTAATTCCTCTTAACTTTTGTACAAGTATTTTAATATATGTGAATTCTTTTGTTACAGTCAGTTCGTTGTCGGCCTGGAGCTGTTGGCACCAGTGGTGATCCCATAAAAACATATGCAAGGCGAGGCAAAGCTGGAAGCTTGAGACTTTTTAAAGGGAACTCAATTGGCCTCAACATGATGGGAAATAGCAAGAAACTGAGGTACTACATTTAG
This sequence comes from Phaethon lepturus, assembly GCF_000687285.1. Taxonomy (NCBI): domain Eukaryota; kingdom Metazoa; phylum Chordata; class Aves; order Phaethontiformes; family Phaethontidae; genus Phaethon; species Phaethon lepturus. The sequence goes on from NW_010513934.1 coordinate 27,314, forward strand.
TTTTGTGTTTACTTACCTATTTGATCATAAATCAACGCTAAGTGAACAACACTAGATTGTTAAGGTCTTTCCTCTTCTGAAATGTTAACACATCAGTAAAATAACAGAAGATCATTAAAATAGAGTTAGTGTGTTCACTGACATACTAGTCAGTATCTTACCAGTATTGTCTGCATGTGCTATTGTTTCTTTTATACAGTGCTAACAGGTAAAAGACTATTTCTAATATCCTCATCAAGAATTTCTTCTTTCTGTGACTGTGAATTGCCAAGGTTAGCTCAGGATGCATTTCCTGTTTTCCGTACTGCAAGATACCATTTGATTTAGAAGTCGTGGACTATTCCTTTAACGGATTCAGCAAATATCCATACTCCTACACGATAGCCCAAGATTATCACTTGCATTTAGAGCTGTCAGGAACAGTGTTTAAGCATTCAGTGCTATACTTGCTTGTTACTACTGTCCCTAGCTTGTAACAGACTGATCTCTTTATTTAGTATATAATAAAAAGTGATACGTTCATGTCACTTTCTCTGGGAGTGTTTCATATTGCTAAAGTGCACTCAATTTGGTTACCTGTGGAGGAAGGAAAAGTTCGAGAGAGAGCTAGCTATAGTTGGGCCGGTTACCAAATATCTAACCCATACATAGCTGTGTGAGGGATGTCCTTCATTCTTGCATGCTGATCTGCAGAGCAGTGTTGGCTAGTGGGACTGTCTTATCACAGAGTCACTTGAGAAAATCCTTGAAGTTCTGTGTGATGTGTGTCTTCTCCTGCTGTTCTGATCTTTGAGCCTGATGTACAGGGAATGAATCCAGAATTTCCAATCTGGTCTGGTGGTCCATCAGTTTGATAGAGAAGAACAAATATAAGAATTATACATACTTCAGTCAAAATAAGGACTCTTCTTACCCTTCTGTTGTAATTGTTACCTATTCCCGCATATCAATTTGTTGAATTTCAAAACCTAGATGACCCTTCACCCACTGTCTTAACCAAATGTGATACATACCACTCTAATTTAGTTTCTGTAGCTTGTGGATGGTCTCAAATTCATGCATGCTCTTAAATAAAGAAACTCAAACAACAAACCCAGCACAAAACTAAACCCCACAGATCCTGAATTTTCTGATAAAAGAAGACCAGTTACGAACATTTTCTCGTTAGGGACTACTGCTGTAAGTACCACATAAACAATGGTTTAGCTTACTAGGTGAATGAAGGATATTCTTAACCTGCCTTCTTTTTTTAGTGGCTTAGTTTTGACAAAGAACAGTGGAACTTGCACTGATGAGTAAAATTTTGCACTTGTAATTGTTCAAGTTATTGTTACTGTAACCAACATGCCATTGTACAGGGGATTGTTTTGGTATATGTAATGTATGTTTGGAACAGTAACTACAGGGTATTAAGTGTTATATGCTAGCTTATTTTGAATAAGCGTAAGCATCTGTCTTTTTTTACATTTTATTAAGTTTTCAATAATGAACTTGCCTGAAGAGTCATGATTTCTAGCTAAATGTTGTATTAAGACAAAAAAAGGCATGTAGACTTATGTAAAAGTATTACTCTCTCCCATCCCATCATTGTTTAAAAATTCATCTCTGCCCATTCACCTCTGTTTTTAAAAAAACACCTGTGAGTTTTGTTGTATAGGGTTTGTTCATATAAACCTAAACAAAATCACTGCCATCCCGGTGTCCAATGAAACATGAGCAAACATTGTGTTGTCTCTGCAGATGTTTCAGACCTGATCATATCAGATCCACAGATCAGACATGATCAGACATTTACAAAAAAGATTTCATTGAGCTTTTTGGTGAGAGTGCCCCTACATTTTCCCTCTCTTCCTTTGATTGGAATACAGTGTCTTGGTTTTTGAGATAGACTAACAGGATATTATTTGGAACTTGAGAGCTTTTTTTAAATAAAATAGATTTAATAATAGCAGGGGTTTTTGTTATAGGTGAAAAGTTGTGTCATTGAACAGCAGTCTGTTCTTTTTCAACGCATTCAGGGACTTCCTTTGCAGCTCTTGCTAACACCAAACACGGGTACTTCTTTTTTTTTAAAATACTTTTTACATTTACATAAATTAGCACAGTACTTCATTATCCTTGGTTTATGCTATGCAAATGATGTTTTGTGTTTCAGTCTTTAATTTTTAGTACAGACAGCAGTTTTATAAGATTGTAGCTGGGTTTCTGGCTTGCTTTTCTTCAAATTGACCAGTTCTTATGGAATCATCCTGCTTACTTCCATTCTTTAGGATTCTGTATTTGAATGTAGACACAAAGATAAAAACGCCTGTTATAAATCTGTCCGGACTTCTTTACTCTGTTTTAGTAGTTAAGAAGCCTGTGCATGTACATTATATTCGTTTTTGCTTTTGAGTACACCTAACCACTTAAAATATGATTCCTCTAATTCTCTGGAAACTGAGACTAGAAACTTCTTCTGTCTGACTGTGGCATTTGTAGTGAAATCCAACCTTACTATGTAATTTTTCTCCCTTTTCTATTAAAGCAGTCATACTTGACTGTATATGTGTGTGTTTTTCTTAAGTTCCAGAAAGGTGTATGGGTTCTATTTTGTTTTTAAGGTAAATAATTGCTGAGGTTTTTTTAGACAGTTTAAACATTTAGTTCAGACATCTGTTACTTGGATTGGGACTGTCTTCTATGGACAAATATAACATTATAAACCTAACACCTAGTATGACTTACAAAATTCATCTTAAAAAAAAAAGTAAAATCTGTGGCATATATGTTAACCTTACTTAAAGGTCACATCATCTACTTTGAAAGCAGGCATCCAGCTTCTGACTAGTACTGAGCTGCATCCTGAATTTAAATGGAAAATATAAGCATCCACCTTCTTAATAAGCTGTCATTAATGAAGAAATGTAGTGGGGAATAATGGATGTGTGTAGGCCACTGTGACTGCCGTAAACACTTGATGTTCGATTAAAACTCATACTGCCAACATTGTTTAACTCCTTTTCAGATTTTGGTCACTAAGTCTGCTTGGAAACAGGATTGTGCTATAAATGATTACCTTGATTTAAAACCTTAATTGTGATATCGTTATGTCTTGCATAATACATGTATCACAACAAAATCCTCAAATAAGTAAAAGTTTGTTATCCAGTCACTGTCTGTAGTGAAGATTGGTGGTGTGTTCACTTTGACATGCAGCATGGAAGGTGCTTAATAGCACCTTCTTTCCAATATTTGGATTCTTCAACTAGAGAAAACTCTGAAGGTTGATAGCGCAGTTAAGCTGCTAGATTAAGTATAAGAAGATCAGATAATTGAAATTCTTGAGCTATTCATAGTGATTTTTATCACAAAGTTGAAGTCTCTCTTTTTCCCATCTTGTCTGCAGAATAGGGATTAAGAACACTTCACATTGGTGGGGCTTGACTCAAATTAGTATTATTGCAGTACAATATTCCCTGAAATTCAGGGAATGAGTGATAGGAAGAAGGGATATCTGAGGACAGTGAGAAGAAATTTTCACTGTACATCTCCACTTGTATGTACAAAAATTTAAACCAACCAAAAATTTATCATCTGTTATCTGGTTAACCAAATAGAGTATCAAACTCTAAATTAAATCTTAATAGTTTTGTGGTTTGTTTTGGGTTTTTTTAATCATGAGGTCTTACTTCAAAGTGCTTTTATCTTTGCTAGTTTTGAATAACATATCAAAATTTCTCACATTATTAAGTCCCTCAACTTATTTTTTAATGAAATATTAAAAAAAAATCTATTTGATGAACAGCAAAATTAATGTAGTCGGTAGTTGTGTCCTGTGTTCCTGAAATGTCATGCTTCCGTTACTTCTACAGTGCAGTTATTTGTCCAATGCAAGATTTCTCTGTGCTTTGCCTTTTGTATCTGTGGTGTTAAGAAGTTCTAGGATCGGTTCATAGAATGTGGTAGTGTAACCTTGTTTTCATCAGAGCCTAGACTTTAAATGATTGTGTGGTTTGAGATCATGTCAATGTATGTGTGTATGTATCAGTATAAAGATGTATGTATTGGACTTACCTACCTAATATACTGTAAGTTCTTTGAGACTTCAAGAGCATTTGTTCTTTCAAGGAACTTAAAATTATATTAATTTTCTTGCAACTGTGCTGCAACTTGCAAACCCAGATTTCAGTTTGGATGTGCCCATTTTGCAACTTGCTAGAAATCTATGATTAAATTTCCTGGTGATTCTGTCTGCACTGGGTATGTTCTATTCAAAGAACAGGATTATAGAGCAGATTGTATTTTACAGCTGTCCTACTTGGAAGCATATCTGATGCCATGTGAACCATTTAAGTGTGCCATCTAGAACAGTCTGCTTTGACTCAAATCTGATCACCCAGCAGGCTGCGTTATTCTATTCCAGACCAACTGCAGTTTCAGGTTTTTTTGCTGCGGGGGCACAAGACTTAGAGTTTCCCAATCATGATGGTTTGGCAAAGCTCAGATTCAAGAAATGAAATGATAAAACGTGAGATAGGTGTGTTTATAGACCCATTTGCATGTTTAAACTCCATTAAGTCTTAAGCATTTGAGAAGGCGTTCCTGCGCTCTGCTTGTGATTGCTTTTCTAGTATCTCTTTCAAAGACATTAAACTGGAAGCCAGAAAGTATTTGAGACACCCTAAAGTATTTGGGGCAAGTTTTTTATTTCTCAGGTTATTAAACACTAAACAGAAGGTTCACTGCAAATTAGTCTGGATGATGACTGACCAGCTGGAGTTCCATAGTCTTGGAAGTATGTGGGATGAGTGTGTTTACTTAAAAGGGGTTGGTGATTGAATGGGACACTATTAGGTTAGCTTGAGAAAGTTGAACTGTTAACTCCGAACACTTATGATGTTTCGAAACTTCATATTCTAGAAAAGAGAATTTTACTGTTTGGTTGGTTTTGATAGGTCTTGTTCTGTTATGTTCATGGTTATGTTAGGATCAGTCAGAGCATACCAGTCATGGTCAGTCAGAAATGCTCTGAAAGCTTCTAGTATTGACATATGATAGCAATATAAGGCTCACAAAAGGGTTTGTAGTGCTAAACTGGAAAGAGATTTAAAAAGCAAAGTTTGCTCATGTTCATCTTCTGGAGGAATGTAAAGGAAGGATTAGGAATTGGTTGCCAGCTTTTGGGAGAATTTTGGTACTTCAGGTTTTTTTTTTTTTGTTCAGAAGAGGACAAACAACAGGAGCAAAACTTCTGCTGAATAATACTTTTGAGAAATATTTTTAATTAATCAGAATGCTTTTTCACATTTTGTTTACTGCAGTTAAAATTTCCAAGCAATTTTACAAGCAAAATTTAAGCTTTTTATTTCCATTTCCACTGAAACAGTTTGCATGATCAGCATGCTGTCTGTTGAAAGTTACATGTTTTTTGAACATTTCAAATATAGTAGTATTGTGTCCTGACACGGAAGCATGCAGGATAATTGTTAGGTCCTAATGATTTTCAAAAGAGTACTATTTTATTGATCTACTGTATCTTTATATCAGATTTTACTAGAGAGGATAATGGTAAGTAATCTTCTCTCCAGAATTACTTGTTTTACATAGTAGTGAGATTCAAGTGTCAAAAGGCAACAAATGAAGGAACTGAAGAAATGCTAAAAAACATTGGTGAATATACTATCTCTGTGCAGAGTCCTGATGAGATATTTGAGTACCTGAGAACCAGATTTTTCTTCTTTATGAGATTTGTTGTGTTGTTTCAGTTACCAGCCATCTTACATGCATAAATTTGCTGCATTTATTTTTCCTTATGAGTAATAAGATGAGGGAAATTCTTGGCTCTGCAATTCAGTCTGTTCACATGATATACCCTTTAAGTCATATTAATAAGAAGCTAATATTAAGCCTTAATACAATGTATAGATTGAAGTATAAAATTAATTATAAATAGTTATAATTAATTAAAAAACCAGTATCTTTTTGCAGTGATGGGGTTGAGTAAAGGACAGCTGGTTCACAAGTGTTTTGGGTGGTGATAAAATTTAAAAAAATCTTTACCTTCTGGAAAACAAATAAAATTGTGTATATTCTTATTTGTCTATTTTATTCTAGGGCTGAATGTTTTGCCTGTCAGAGGATCCTAACAAATTGTATTACTGATTCAGAAATACTTTGTTGTTTTTTGGGTTTTGTACGGCTGTTACTGTAAAAGCAGGACACCACAGTTTTTAGCTAAGACAGTGTACAAATACACCAGGGTCTTTTCTTAAACCATTTTTCTGTACATTTGCAGTGAAAATGCTCAGAATATGTCTTGTCCTGTAACTGTGGTACATGGTAGACGTTTTCATCATGCGCACGCACAGACAGCTGTAGTAAAAACAGCAGCCCAAAGGTAAGACTGCATTTGTTTCTCCAGATGTTCCTATTGTAAAAAGTCCTTTCTGGTTTTGTATGTAGTTGTTTTCATTATGCTATGAAGTGTTTTAAGGAAACATAAGTAATTACATGGTGCATTCTTGATCATAAGCTTTGATTGTAATACTGAAGTTTCATAAAACTTACCATTTAGGACTTAACTGTTATGTAATCTTACAATTTACTGATCTTAAAGCACACTATGACACATATTCAGTAGGAGAGCACCTGGTAATGTAAATATACTTAGAAAATACTTTGAAATGTACTTAGTATGCAGTAGAAATTCACATAACTGACAAAATTATCAAATACTAATTCACAGAAACTCCAGATTGTATAAGAACCATCTAAAAATTAAGCTGTAGATCTGTTGATCATATATAGTCTGTAAATACAGCATAAAACATATGAACTGGGACATCTCACAGAACCAAGATTTTGCGTGTATATAAATAGTTGTTAGAATGGACTGGAAACTGGGGAATTTTACTCAGCTATGCTGAATTAAACGTCATTGTTTTGAAAACTTAAAACTACATCAGACTTCTATGGTTTTTAAAATTTTTTTTACAGGCTTTTCACACCCAGCGTGTCACAAACATAGGAGCTAACCATTGCTTTAAGGAATTTTCTTTAAAAATTTGTCCATTCAGAGCTCTTTTTTTCTATAAATTTAACCGATTTCCATGAGCCCACAAGTGCTTCATTCTGTCAGCATTTTGTAGCCTCCTTCTTCTGCCCTCTTTTTTCCTCTCTCTTTAGTGTAGACTTTTTGGGGTGGTGGAATCATATGTAGGCATCATCCTCTTTTCCATCCCACTTTCTCATTTTCATTTGCTGTCTTCAGAAAAACAAAGCCCATATGCTAATGTGAATGAATGGTGTGATCCAAACATGTATTAGGGTAATCTGACATTGAAGAAATAGACTGAAAAATGGATTTTGGCAGTCCTGTCCCTGAGGACCTACACCATTGTTGCCTCCTTCCATTTCAAACTGTACTAATGGAAAATAGCATGGACATTTCCTTCCCCTTAGTAATAGCAGATGCAGTAGTAGAGATCTTCCCTTTCTTTACATTTCTTCCCATCATTACAAGGCAGGGATCACTAAGGAGGTTTGGGAGAACTTTCCCCACAAATTAAACTGAAAGACGAGATTTATGTTATCAGTGTGGTTTAGGCTGAACCACCTGTGCTGTTTTCTTCTTACATGCGATCTGTTTTAGAATATTTTTGTTCAGTGTTCCATTGAGGAAAGCATGGGGCATCTCGAAGCATTCATGCCATTACCTTTCACTTTTTTTTTGTAATTCTAAGGGATAAAAACTTTTCTCTGCAGTGCTAATTAAAATGATTTGAAGTAAGCAAATTCATGCAAGACTGCTCTTTCTTGGATATCTGATTGTTAACCTTAATAAAATCAGTGTGGTTCGAAACAGCCAGTCAGCATGGATTCATCTTGCCTAGTTCAGTGCCGTAGGCTTCTTCGGCATGCAGGTGTCCACTCCAGAGATTCTTAACCTTGAGGGGACATTAGACTTGCCTGCTTGCCTTTCTCACCTATGGGACTTGCTTCCTTATAAGCCTACAAGGTAATGTCGAGAAAAAAAAAAAGTAGCAGCTTCGTATGTGTGATGCAGAAAGAAAACTAATGCATAGTATGGGCAAGCTGAGTATTGCATGATGTAATTGGATAGTAGTCATCTTGAATGTTTCTAAGTATGTTTTCCTTTAGGGTTGTTATTGTAGTTCATTTACATTAACAACAGACACTTTAATGCTAAGAATATTTTAGGAGTTTCAAAGGCAGGAAATAGTCATAACAATTCCAAGCAGTGTTTTGCTACTGGAGGATCTAATTCACTGAGGGTGAGCTTTCCAGAAGAACTGTGCAGAGGATATTTAATTCCAGTATCTTTTGCCAGCTGACTCACTTGACTGTTTTAAAAAAGCTTCTAAATCTGCTTCTGAGTTAGGGGATTGAAAACTAATAGAACATGGTCTCCTGTCATACATTTTTTCTAATTAACAAAGAAGGGGAATCTCAAGGCTACTTGATATAGAAAATTGATTTTTATGAATGAGAACACAATAATTGGGGCGGAGGGAAGACTGTTTAAAACTGTTTATCATACAAAATTCCAGTGCATATGAAGTGGGTAATTTTCTTTGGTCATATATTTTTAGTTTTTTTGGAATTTTTTTTTTTTTATATATATCTTTTTTTGCTAGTTTTTACTGACATTACACAATAGTTGAGTTTAAAAGTAAATTCTGGTGGTGCCTCCTCAGAAAGGAGTATATGCAGAAAATGTGGATGGCAAACCAAGAATAAAGTTCTAGGTACATATCAAGACAAAGAAAGGCTGGTGGCATGAAAATTGAGTTCTAAGGTGTTGGGATTTTTTTCCTATGCTAATTTCCAGGCAACACAAAGTTGTGTTCTTTTACGTTGTTTACATTTGTAGAATTGTTTTATGGTATGGTGATCAGTAACAATATGGGGAAAATAGTTTTAACTAACCTATCATATTGTTCTTAAATCTATAGTGGATTATTAAAAGGATAACCAAAAATAAAAACCTGATTAAATTAGTTGTGAGCAGATTGAATCTCTGGCACTAATGTTACAGACTGTGTTATTGGTACTAGGTACTTTGAATGGGGAGGGTGTCACATGGGGCAAACTAACTATGAAACGCCAGTGTAATCTCTATCAAGTTGAATTTGGAGCTTGTAATTTGTACTGTATTTCTCATTTCTTTTTCCAACTTTTTTGCACATCCATGTTAATTTAAATTCTGGCTGAATATCTGTTGCAGTCATATTTAAAATACAAGTTTCCAGTACAACAAAATTCGGCATTTCAAAAGAAAATTTTGATAAATGTTATTAATGTTTTTTTCCAGTGGAATCTGGGGATGAAATTAAAATTTACTCACTTCTGATACAGCAGGTTTTCAGATACGTCTTAGCCTGGTGGTGTAGTTGGTTCAAACTATTTTGCTTCATTTAATGGGTGCATAGTTCTGTTATGCTATTGACTGACTGTTCTCTAGGACTTGGCATTGGAATAGCATGTATGTACAGCATGTCTAACAAGTCTTGTGCATGAGCTGCATGAAGCAATTCATAGGGACACTGCTCGTTATAATTCCTGGATCTGTCCAGGATTCTCATTTCTTAATCTTTCTGAGATGTAAAAGTGAGAATTCTTTTAAATGCACTATATTAATACGGAATTTTAAAACAAATGAGGCATCTAATGTAATGACAGTATACAGTATCAGGCATTCTGGAAATTCTTTTCCTGCCTTTAAGTTTCCTTAGCATTAAAATTTGCAATGCTTAACAGTGTGACTCTTCACAGCACCTGTAAACAGTTAATCCAAGTTACTTATTAACTGTGCCAAGGATACAAAGATAGTGGATATGGCTGGATTTATAAACTCAGATGTGACCCGCACAAAACCAGTTTTTATTGCTTGTAAAGTCTATCTTCAGTTGGAAGCAATTTTTTCCCACTTTTATCCAGCATTGACTGATTTACCCCCACCCCAGTCTAAGCGGCAGTGGTCACATTCAGTCTTGAATTCCTCTTGCTGTCCTCCCAGAAGCCAGAGCACTGTGGAGATTTGAATGTCTGTTTATACTGCAGTCTGTAGGATTATCAGGATTACCTCCTCACCTGGTTTACTTTCAATCCTGCCATTCCTCTGAGTAACAGCGTTAGAGAGTATGCTCTATTCTTGTGAGTGTTCTGTTTGTGAAAAGGAAAGGAGAATGAGTTTATATTACTCTGTAATATTATTACTCTGTTTAATTTGACTGAAGTAAAACAGGAAAACAGTTTGAATTTGTTCTGGTTTAGAATAGTGTTAGTGTAACGCATGTACAACAAAAATTTGTTAGGCTTTTGGTATTTGGGAGGAACATCTACATAGATTAAAAGCTTACAGGATTCCATATTGCAAGTTTTGAGAAGGCACAAGAGATAAAGATACTGTTTTCAAGTTGTCTTCGTGCTGTGCTTAGACCTATTTTTATATCATCTATACCATAATCATATATATTGGTATACAAAGGACCTGAGCTGTGAGCACCAGTTACATTCATTGACGTTAAAGGAGACGCTTCTGAAACTAGTGGCCCTAATTTTTAAATATTTTTGGAGATTCTTTTTAGCCAGAACCTTAGGAAGAGGCTGGTTGCATCTTTTCATCCTGCAGTATCCAGTAGCTGGTTGCATGTGGTCTCCTAAATATTTTGGTGCTTTCTGATTTTTTTTTTTTTCCCTCCTCAATTTAAACACTTAAGTATTCTTTGAATAGCTGGAAATAAGTTGTTACATAAATTTCTTTTATCTTTTTTTGCGTGGCGATCAGGGATTAGCAATGAGGCTTGATCTTAATATATTAGGATTCTGTCATGTCAGGTTCTACATTGCAGTGAATTAAGTGAGACGACAACTGAGTTTTACACATTGAAAAAGAGTCAAGACAATGTAGTACTTAGGCCACTGACCGTTGCTGTCTGTGAAGTAACATTTGTTTGTGCCTTTATAATTACTGTTACAAAAACACTCTGAAAAATAATAATGCTCTTTTGAGAACTAGTCCAGTGAGTGCAAGAGGCAATGAAACAGTTAGAATTTATATTTAGTAACTTTTGAATTTAGTGCTGTGCAACACATGTGGGGCTTTGCATCTTATGTGTTTTTTCTTTTTTCATATTTTAAGCAATCTGGACCGAAAGGAAAGGTAAGCTTACTGTTGATGAAATGAGCATGGCAATGAGCATTATGAAAATTAACTGAGTGAGTGCTTTATCAATGCTAGTTAAAGAATATTCAGTCCAGTCAATCATATCTGCTCATGTGTGAGGGGGGTGGATTGTTTTTGTTCTGTTTCTGTGGTTCACTTACTCCCTTCTACGAAAAAAGGATCTTTACATTAATCTCTAAATAATGCTATGTTAATGTGAACTTTGGGTACTTTCCATTGGAAATCTATCTATCTATTTATGTACCCAATGTGAAAATAGATAAATTTTAACTTTCTCTGGAATTTAAGAATTAACTGCTAATTCTTTTCGTAGAGCAGCAAACTTTGTGTAATAGAATGGTTCTAAAGCGTATCTTAGTAGCGTGTTTAACAGCTTTCCCTCTGTCATCTTGGTTTGGTTTGAATAGCGTTAAAGGTTTTTATTGCATTACTGTGTACATTCTGTTCATGAAGTGTATATGTTAAAGCGATTACCAGAAAATGTATAGGAAAACCAGTCACACTGTAAAGCTCATTTCACGTCTGTTTTACTGCTGTTAATATTTTGTTAGCAAGGTGAAATACCATACATTTGTTTTTCTTTCTGTATGGCTTAAATTTATATGTTAGTGTAAATATTTTGTTGATAGTAATGAATTTATTGAGTTTTTGTAAATGTCCTATGTAGATTTTTTTTTGGCAGTATATACTTGATATCAGGTTGAATTGTTTAAACAGTATACATAATGTTTAAACAATAGTGATATAAATTACACAGAAATCTTGTGTAGATCTGTTCTTTGTGAATTCAGGATTTTCTAGATTTATTTCAAATTCAGTAGTAAAATCAAGCCTTTCTGTTTTATGGCCTTTTGTTATGTCTTAAAAGAAATATCAGAGATACACTCACCAGTTAGTTTTGGCCCTCTAAGAAGGGATTTAACCATCCTCTCGCTGCTTGGGCTTTGAGTTCATGTATGTTTTCCCGTTTTCCTTTGTGCTGCATTTATGTTACTAGTTAAGGATTCAGCTATTAATGTTTTTAATTTGGTACTCTATGTCATAGGAAGACTAGAGTTGCATGCTGGTGATCTTAATTTTCCTTTGGGAACACTTGCTGCTCCATCATCCAGTACTACTGGATACATTCTTTTTTGTCTCTTTCCC
>NW_010513934.1:39681-50791 GCF_000687285.1 Phaethon lepturus
ACCACGGTAAGATGATTTAGGCAGGAGCTGCTAAATTTAGTCTTAATCATTACCATCATGATAGGTGCAGCTTCAACTCCTGACTTTCTGGCCCAATTAGGGCTACTGACCTGTGTACTAAAACCCCAACTCCCTGTGCTCCTGCTTCTTTCTTTCAGCCTTTGACTTTTGTACTCTGCTTTTCCTGTAAGACACACTGAAGGTAAATCTCACCTCAGCAGCTTGGTGCTTCTTATTTGACATGCTTTACTCTGTTTTTGTGTAATGATGTAGAAACCAACAACCTGCCTGCAGTGGTATACCTCCAAGTAACAGTATAGAGAGGCAGAATAAGGAAACGCTGAATAAGGCAGCCTTTCAAAGAGCCAGGCTGTGCGTTAAACACAGCTCTTATGTGAGCCTACACCTCAACAAAGTTAGGAGTTGGTGCAGCCTTGCACATACATGGTATTTTTGATGTGGCTCATACCAGATTGTGGGTAGTTTTGAAAGCTCTGATCATCACTGTATCCAGAATTCCCAAATCCAGATGTTTCTTTACATTTGTTCCTTTCTGTCATAGCCAGAAATTGTCCCTGTCCCTGCCCTCCTACCATTCCCCCCCACTCCCACTGCCCTTTTTTTTCCCCTAAAAAAGAAATTCTAATATGAAAATTTCACTTTGACTGGAGGGTGTCAGAGATGCCTGTCTATCAGCCCAGGTGGCGATAGCAAGGTCCAATTCCATCAGCAAAGGAATATGGCAGTCATCTTGTGTGTGTGCTGAAAATGCTGAATCAGTGACACCATTCTGTTTGGGCAAAACATGTTTAGTCAAGAATTATATACCATTTAGCACTTAAGATGTGTCAAAAATTCAGGACCCTCCACAGTCCAGACTACCTCAGTATTTTTACCATGTCAGTTGCAAGAAGAGCCTGATCTTTCTTGGTCTTGTAATTAATGTTTTGCTGTTTCATGCTTTACTCCGTCTTGAGGTTGCTTTTGTCAAATAGTGGTCTACCTCCCTCATATTTAAAGGTATTAAAATCAAAACTGCTTATAATTGAGATAAATGAGATGCCTAAAATTATTTAGTCTCTGAGCATGGAGCCTTGTTCTTCAAGCAAAATATAAATCTTACAAGAAATGCTTTTAGGAAACCTAACAGGCAAAAAAAAAAGTGTATTTTTTTATATTTGCTAGGATGGCATGAACAGCAATCAATATTGTATTTCTTGTTTTTGCTGTTAGACACAATATGTAGGTAGTCTTGCATCTTGATCTGTTTAGCTGTTTGATTCCTCATTTATTTCTTTTGAAATGAGAGACTATTAGTTTAATTTAGGATTTAAGAGCATGAAAGCATTTGTTTTTAAGTATGTTACATTTTTTTAATCTTGTATAAGATTTTTTTTTTTCTTTTCTGAGCAGTCCTATTAAAGATAGGTGTCATGTTCAAATTAAAAAAACTACTATAGTTTCTACTCTGTTTCTGGACTCACAATTAAACCGCTCAGTGTACTAAGTACTTTACTGGAGAAGGTATCAATGGATCTGCAGCTGTTCAAATGGTAAACATCGTGCTGAGGGGCTTCATTTTGTCATCTGTAAAAACTTTGTGGTCGTGGGCTCTGCCTTTTTGTTTGTTTGTGGGTTTTTCAGGAAAGGAAACTAGTAGGAGGGACTTAAAATTGCTGACCTCTTGTGAGAGGGCTGTTACTGTCTCCAGGAAAGTATTTTTTTCAGATGAAATCTACAATTGCATAGTATCTAAAAGTGTCTTTGCTTTTTGTTTCTAACTCAAAGCAACTTCACACCTGACCTTGAATTGCTAACCAAGTAAAACTGTGTTGGAAAGCCTCAGTTGACATGGAGCTGTTTTTCGTAACTTAGGTTTAGGTGTTAATTGTGAGCATATGAGTAGAACTCTTATATTGTGGGAGAAGAAAGATACTAATTTTATGCTAGCCTTTGAGTATTCTTGGCCATTTAGTAAGTATCAATATGAGTCTATCCTGATAACACGAAATTCAGACAACGATAAATAATCATAGAATAGTTTGGGTTGGAAGGGACCTTCAAAGGTCATGTAGTACAACACCCCTGCAATAAGCAGGGACTACTTCAACTCGATGAGGTTGCTCAGAGCCCCGTCAAACCTGACCTGGAATGCTTCCAGGGATGGGGCATCTACCACCTCTCTAGGCAACCAGTTCCACTGTTTCACTACCCTCCTAGTGAAAAATTTCTGCATTATATCTAGTCTCTTTTAGTTTAAAATCATTACCCCTTGTCTTATCCTGATGGGGCCTGATAAAAAGTCTGTCCCAACTTTCTTATAAGCCCCCTTGAAGTATTGGAAGGCTGCAATAAGGTCTCCCCTGAGCCTGTTCTTCTCCAGGCTCAACAACCCCAATTCTCTCAGCCTGTCCTCACAGGAGAGGTGTTCCATCCCTCTGATCATTTTTGTGTCGCTCCCTCTGGACCCGCTCCAAGAGGTCCATGTCTTTCCTGTGCTGAGAGCTCCAGAGCTGGACACAGGACTCCAGGTGGGGTCTCACCAGAGCACAGTAGAGGGGCAGAATCACCTCCCTCGACCTGCTGGACGCACTTCTTTTGATGCAGCCCAGGGTGTGGTTGGCCTTCTAGGCTGTGAGCGCACATTGCTGGCTCATGTCCAACTTTTCATGCACCAGCACCCCTAAGTCCTTCTCAGCAGGGCTGCTCTGCATCCCTTCATCCCCCAGCCTGTACTGGGGGATGTACTTCTCAAATATCATGGAGAGTGGCTTGGCAACTACATAAGCCCGTTCCCTCAAGACTCTGCAATGCATCTCATCAGGTCCCTTAGACTTCTGCATGTTCAGGTTCCTCAGGTGGTCTCCAACCTGTTCTTTTGGGACTTTGTGGGAGGGACTGGTCTTCCAGTCCCCATCTTGCAGTCCATCCACTTGAGAGGTATGGGAAGAGAGACTGCCAGTGAAGATTGAGGCAAAGAAGTCATTGAGTAAGTCAGCCTTCTTCTCATCTCTTGTTACCAGTCTGTCAGTCTTGCTCATCAGAGGAGGTATGCTTTCTTTGGCCTTCCTCTTCTGGCTGACAGACCTGTAGAAGCCCTTGTTATTGTTCTTTGCAACCCTTGCCGAGTTCACCTCCAGCCATGCCTTGGCCTTCCTTATGCCATCTCTACACAACCGGGGAGCGTCCCTGTACTCATCCCACGATACCTGTCCCTGCTTCCACTGCCTGTTCATTTCCTTCTTGCCCTTCAGTTTGCCCATTAGGTCTCAGCTATGCTGGTCTCCTGCCTTCCTTTCTTGATTTCTTACACCTGAGTATTGAGAGCTCTTGTGTTCTGTTAAGCGTGTCTTTAAAGATCTGCCAGCTCTGTTCTGCTCCCTTGTCCCTGAGGGCAGTTTCCCAGGGGGTCCTATTGACTTAACTCCGGGAAGATCTGTAAGTTTGCTTTCCTGAAATTCAGGGTCCTGACTTTACTCTTTGCCTGCCCCATATCCCTCAGGACTGCAAACTCCACCACTTCATGATTAGTGCAGGCTACCTCCAATCCTGATGTCAATTAGCTCACTTGTGTTGGTGACCAGCAGGTCCAGTATCTTATCTCCTCTGGTAGGGCTTTCTATTACCTGGCTTAAGAAGTCATCCTCCATGCACTCCAGGAGTCTCCTGGATTGCCTGCGGCTTGCCATGCTATCAGATGTTGGTGTGGTTGAAGTCCCCCAGCAGGATGAAAGCCTGCGAACATGATGCCTCCTGTGGCTGGAGAAGGCTTCGCCAAGAGTCCCCTTGGTTGGATGGTCTGTAGTAGAGACCAGCCACAAGGTTCCCTGTATTGCCTTGGTCCCTGATTCTTACCCATAAGCTTTTGACCTGCTCATGGCTATTCTTCAGAGACAGTTCTTTGCGCTCTCTCCATTTCATGATGTAGAGAACAACGCCTCCACCCTTCCTTCCTCACCTGTCCCTTCTGAATAGCCTGTAGCCATCCATAGCTGCATTCCAGTCATGGGATTTGTCCCACTAAGTTTTGGTGGCAACTAGGTCATAGCTTTCAAGCAGTACGGTATCTTCTAGCTCCTCCTGTTTGTTGCCTGTGCTGTGTGCATTGGTGTAGAGGCACTTCAGCTGGGCTGTCAGCTGTGTTACCCACGTAAAGGAACCTCCTTTATTTCCTCTGAGGTCTTTCTCTGCTGCAGCAGGCTCAGGTCGCCTCGCTAGCTCCCTGTCCCTCTAACCTTGGTGTGTCATCCCACAGCTTGTCATGGGTGAGCCTGATACTATCCTTCTCCCACTTTGAGTTCTAGTTTAAAGCTCTGTCAATAAGCCCTGCCAGCTGTGTAAGGCCTTTGACACAGTCCCCTACAACATCCTTCTCTCTAAATTGGAGAGATCTAGATTTGATGGGTGGACAAAGAATTGACTGGATGGTCGCATCCAATTTCTCATGATGTAATGATTAGTTTGAGTTCTGCCTTATATTTCCACCAATTCTGCCTTTAATGTAATCCTTTGTGATGTGGATTTTTAAAGAAAGTGTTCAAAAAAATCATACACTTAATTTATGTACAAATTAAATGTCAATTATAAACAAATTCATGTCGACTTTCTGATCTTGTTTCAGCTTGTGTGTGTGCGGTGGCATTAAAAAAATTTTGGGGGCGAGCAGGATTGTTTCAGAGACGCATATGGCACAATCAGTAACAAATAAACTACTTAATCTGTCATCAGTGACGTGCTTGTGGGCACTCATGGTAAAGTACTGTGACAGCTCCACACTCTGTTGCAATCCAGCCATGCTTGTTTCTCAGGTGATTTTGCTGCCCGAGTTTTCCTTCACGCTGCAGCCCCTCAACACAACAAAGCATGTTTGTGTTTAGTAGTGGACTAGTACATTTAGAAGACTAAATTTGTAAGAAGTGTTCCAAAGGGCACTGTACATTAATCTTGTTCCAGAGATGTTCGTTAATAATAACATATGGGAAATGCTTGAGAAATATTACCTAGAAATGCAGAAAACTCAAAGGTTTTGTAATTTCATACATTAGGAAATGTTGTGCTGAAAGAAATAAAAATTCATGCGTAGCACTGATGCCTGCTTCAGCCAAATTTTTTGTCAGATGGGTCCCCAGAATTTAGCTGTTAGTTTATGATGTTACTGCCTACAGCCCGCTTGCTGTTGATTAATGTCCTTGTAATCAGAGATAGCAGTGTGTGACCTGGGATGTGTGTGACCCATTTGCAGCCCAGTACACTGGCTTGTGAATAAAAACAGTTTCTGCTGAAGTTGTTGGCAAGGCGTCCTGTGTTTCAGGTGCGTGCCATCTTCTGTTGTAACAGGAACGGTAATCTACAGCTGCAGAGCAGGATAAGACAGCTGAGAAAGAGAACTGCCACAGACAGTAACTGGGATGCAGTGAGCTTCAGGAATCTTAATTTGGTAGTAGCATGATTTGACATGCTTGTGTGTAAGCTGAAAATATCTTTCAGGAGACTCAAAAAACCTTACTATAATGCTTCATATTGCATTAATTGGCACCAAAAATTGTGATATGTATATTATGCAAATTATACCAACAAAAGTTTTATTGTCCACTAATTTGTCTATACTATTATATTTTAAAAACAAATATATAAGGAACTATGTCTTCTCCTGTCTTGTTCCTTTTATTTTCTGGCCACAACAATTTTTGATATCAGGTCTCTTGCCTCTGTGTGCATCTTCTGTTCCTGTGGAACTTGTGGAATCTACTTTAATATTAAAAGAATACTTGTTTCTGGTTTTGGATTTTAAAAGTATTGTTCTTGTACCTCATGAATGAGAAGGAGGAGATGCCAGCTTCAGTCTTTCAAGACGTTGGTCTGAAAGTGAGAGATTCCTGAACTATTGATTACTATCAAAGGGGATTTAGATCAGAAGCACTTCAGAGATCTTTACTGTAGCTGTTCCTAGCATTCTGATAATATTTTTTAAGTGTACAAATAGCATGTAATAGGATAAATTATTTATTCGTAGCTTTCAGATACATTTCAGGTTTATTTTGTTCATGTGTAATTGTGGCTAAAGTATAATGGTGTCTGTCAAAAGAACAACCATATATTTAATTTATTTTCCAGAAAAGAATACCCCCCTCAGCTTCAGAAGGTAGAAGCAGACCACATTAGGTTACCACGGTCTCAAGGAGTGGGTAAGTTATGTTTGAAGTTATCATTTCTTTTAAGCAGGATAATTTTTGAATTCCTGCTTTGGGCGGGTGTGTTGCCAAACCTTGTGTAACCTTTAGTATATCTGTTTATATCCTTATATCATGATATTGTAGATTTATACAAGTTTGTGCATGAATGGAGGATTTTGCTCTTTTTGACAGATTTCTGCAACCTGTTCAGTCATGTTACAATTAATTTTAAATTAGGCTTTAGTTATTTTAAGAACAACTGAAATTGGGAACATTTAGAATCATAGAGCTGTTGAGTTGGAACAGATCTCTGGAGACCATCTAGTCCAAGCCCAAGCCCCTAGCTTGTTCTTGAATTATTGACAAGGAACTTCTGTAGCCCTGTTAGTATGTGCAATATGTGACATGGTAAATAACACTTGGTATGAAGTTTATTCAGGAACTGAGGTCATGAGTAGAAGAGCTAGCATGAGCACTGCCCTGTAGCTCAGCTGAAACCTGCTCTTATATTATTGGTTTTGGGGCCATTGATGGGGATGCAAGAAAGACAATATAATTTACTTTGAGGTGTGGAAATTGTGAAATTTGAAAAGAAAAATCACTGTGTGTGAGCTTTGTCAGTACAGATACAGTCTGTAAGCCTGCTGTTCAGCTACTTAGCCATCTACACTGGCCAGCTATTCTGCTGTGCTTTCTGAGGTTAATGTTAAAGTAGAACTTCATCAATTCTACACAAAAGTAGGTTGACTTAGAAAAAACCCACTTAATATTATTTCTTTTTTGAAAACAATTCATTCTTTAGTTTTGAGATGTCTTAGTAGGCTGTTTCCGAATATGTATACATACATATCAGTATGTATTTTGAAAAAGTGTTCCTATCTGTTAAAAAAAATACAGACTTAAAAAAGTTCCAGTGTGGAGACTGCAATCAAACTAGGGAGTGTGAGTAGCCCTTTAACATTAAAATTAATTAAGGCACTCTTGTACAATATATTGCACTTCTTAAAAGAAAATCTGACTCTGTACATTGTTAGTTTAAGTAGATTATGGATTTCTTTGTTCCTGTACTTTTCTAGTATTTAAATGAATGCCCCAATATAAAACAGGATATGGCAGTATAGTTCAATGTACTGCTGAGTCTTGTGTTGAAGTAATAAATCATAATTACATGGAACATTTCCAGTTATTCTAAATGCATTCACCAGCAGTCTTTTAGTGAAAATTACCATCAGCGTAAGCTAGCAGATCCCCTCCACTTTCAGCAGCAGACGCTCTATTCTAGTTGTAGCGAAGTTAGTATAGATTTTCATGTCCAAAGCCTCCTCCAAAGATATTAAGCTGCAAATTGTCACTGAGAGACACTGAAAGTTTTAATAAAAGAACATTTTGAAAGTTACTTTAGGGAATTTTTTCTTATACGTACAACGAATCATGAGACACTTGAAGCAGTGTAGTTGGGTGTTTAAAAAAGTGTCTATGTTTAATTCAAGTTAGTATATGTGAAGAAATAAGTTGATAATAATTTTAACGGCATATGAGTAGACATTTCTTAATAGCATTTTTGCATTTTTTCCCTTCTAGACAGTATAATGGAAAACACAGAAGAGTCAGAATCAGAATCAGAATCTGAAATTAAGAGAAAGGTGCAACAGAAACGTCACTCCAATTCATATCAATCTGACTTGACTCTATCTTCTGCTACAAAAAAGTGCTTAACCCAGTTAAAGGTGGGTTAGATTTTAAAAACGTGAACTTCTGTTTAACTTCAAAAGTTGATGCATATTTTAAAAACAGGCATTCAGTTGTAAAATAAGTTGATGATCTAAAAACCCACAGAGTTGGGAGAAAGATTTATATAATTAAATTTAAAAAGAAGTTACAATGATAGACATGTTTAAGTGTTAATATTGATACTAGCTATAAAATATTTATTTTCTGATTTGAACAAAGGGATGCTACACTGGAAAGCAAAAGAACCTGTGCTTAAATTGACTGGCTGATTGATAAACCAGAAACTGATAATTTTGGTTTGCTGTCTGTGAAATAGAGGAACTATTTTACTCTCTGACAGAATTATTGTTTTTTTTTTTAAAGTGTCATGGTTTTCTGTACCCATTGTGACAACAAAAACAGAGGTACTGCAAAGATGCAAGTACTTCTTACTAAGTTGCTCTCCTTCTCCGTGAAACTAGCACAAGTATCCAAATGGCATTTTCTGGTCTAGATGCAGCCAACCAGGATGTTTTCTCTGTAATTTCTCTGAATATCAAATTTAAGATATTTTGGAAATTCCTGTAAGGCTCCATATTACATACCATCTTTCCAGGTTACTACAGAAGATTCATAATGCCCACATACAGGTCACACTGTATGACTACAAAGCAAAACTTCCTATAAGGAGATCTTGGTTAAAAACAAAACAAAAAAAAGTAGATTTGTGATTATTATATAATCAGTTTGTGTTTGCTTCTGTGTATTAGAAAGTAAGGCAGACTGTATTTCTTTGTTAGGATGAAACACTTGGTACCACTCTTATACATTTGCATTATATATTTAGTTTATTCAATATGATGTCACTTGGAAATTTTAATAGCTGAGTTTTTGATCTATGTATGATAGCTTTTATAGATCATATCTATATAGATAAGTAATGAAGTAACAAAAGAGTTTAAAACAAAACAGGAGACATTACAGTTCTGTGGGGTTTGTTTTAATCATTACATTGATAACTTTGTTTGTGTTTCTTTAAAGAAGTAAAATATTTTTTGCTTATGTCCTGTCAGGTAAGGGACAAAGGCAGAAAACCATCTTCTAGATTGAAATGGTCATTAAAGAAAACAACTTAAAAATAAATAGAATCTTGTAACTATCTTGATAAAACAATTTTCAGTCTGAAGATCTAACAAATGTCATCTTTTAATACACAGAGTTTCTTCCTTACAAATTACATGAATTAACATGAGAGGAAGGAGAGCAGCCTCATCATTTGTGTCTGGATTGTGATCTTTGTAGGCCATTTGCAGTAACTCCTAGCTCTAGTTGACTCTGTATACATGTAGAAGCAAGGTGTGCTTTCTGCATATTCATCCCTATTACAAATCCATGGTACTGACTTCCAGAACTAATTCCTGCACGGTATACATGTGGAAAGTGAGGACTGGAGCTACATGTAGAAGCATCAGCAGCTCAGTGTCCTTGAGCCAGGTTGCATGTAGCTGACCACTTTGCTAAAACAAGCTGTTCTCTGTCTCCCTGGTAAAAAAAGTGTCAGACTCGATTATGTTGTTCCAGAGGTGTGACTTCATTTCCAAAGCCATCAGATAGATTGCACTTGTAAACAGCATTTAATAATTACATGTGGTACTTCTTCCCTATGTATAGCTGTTGTGGTTTAACCACAGCCAGCAACCAAGCACCGCACAGCTGCTTGCTCACTCCCCTCCACAGTGGGATGTGGGAGAGAATCAGAAGAGTGTGAGTGAGAAAACTCGTGGGGTGAGATACAGACAGTTTAATGGGTAAAGCAAAAGCCGCGCACGCAAGCAAAGCAAAACAAGGAATCCATTCACCACTTCCCATCGGCAGGCAGGTGTTCAGCCATCTCCAGGGAAGCAGGGCTCCATCACGTGTAACCGTTACCTGGGAAGATAAACACCATCACTCCGAGTGTCTCTCTCTCCCTTCTTCTTCCCTCCCTCAGCTTTATATATTGAGCACATATGGTATGGAATATCCCTTTGGCCAGCCTGGGTCAGCTGTCCTGGCTGTGTCCCCTCCCAGCTCCCCGTGCACCCCCAGCCTTCTCTCTGGCAGGCCAGCATTGAAAACCTGGACAGTCCTTGACTGCTTAGCAATAACTAAAAACATCAGTATATTATCAATATTAATTTCACTCCAAATCCAAAACACAGCCTCATACTAGCTTCTGTGAAGAAAAAACTATCCCAGCTGAAACCAGGACAGTATCTTAGAAATAGCTGTAAATTTGAGAAGACCCGACAGTCATGAATGGAAACCAGTTACTTTTTCTCAGACAAAAGAGCTGAGTGCCTGTGATAAAACTGTCAAGCAGTAAGCTTAAAAAAGGTGAAACTGCCATATTTTTCACACCATGTATTACGAGATTTCAAAAAAGGGTCAGTGAAATTTGAGATGAACCTTTACTCCAATCCCATAGGATAGTTACGATCCTGTAAGACTCTGTAGTTTGTGGATAGACTTTCTGGATATAGAACAGATCTTCCTGCAACTGAATTCAGTAGCACAACTCTTGGTTTTATTTTCTATTTTTAATGGGTTAAGAGGTTTAATGGTTTTGCTATGGCATGTGTAGCCGTAGCAATTGTTAAATTGCAGAAACTTTGTAAAAATAATACATTTTCCTTGTATGCATTTTGTCTTTACGTTGGGGTTTTTTTTTAATTATTGAAGATCCCTCACCTGAGGAAGTCCTCTTCATTGGAAAGGTGTGGGGGGTACAAATTGTGTTTTGAAAATAGCTGGTTAGAAAATAGTTTCAAACAGGTGTTGGTGGGATGTACGTATTTATTATCTTCAGTAGTTCACAGTATAGTGGTTATGTCATTCGCGCTTAGCACTCCAGGAGATGATAACATACATTAAATTCCAGTTCTGGAGGTGTCCTGTATTCAAATTAGTATACATTCAGTGGCTTATGTGTTAATATTGAATCCTTTTAAGACAAAGTTCTGCACTTGTGATACATAATTAAGTGGGACCTAGTACATGAGAGAGAAACAAAACATCTCTCTGTCTTTGTAGCAATAGGATTTATTTTCCCTTATAGCTTCTGCTTTCCTCTTGAAAGTTTGGGGAACTCCTTTTCCTCAACTCCTGTTTTTGCTTTCTCTTTTTCTCTCTCGCTGCCGCCTCTTTCTCTTGGCCTCCCCCCCCCCCCCCCCCTACCCACCCCCCCT
>NW_010513934.1:50822-81333 GCF_000687285.1 Phaethon lepturus
TTCACGCACCCTCTTTCTCTCTCTTGCTCCCTCTTTATCTTTCTCCCTTTCTCCCGTGCACACACACATGTCCTCTCCCTCCCTCCCTCTCTGCTGGACTGCTAGAAGATATCTTGGGAGGACAAATTCAGTTTGTGACCTAGGAGGTTGCTTCTAGTCCTCTTTAGCATTGCTCTTTGGATCCTTAGGTTACTTTATTTTAGTCCAATGAAACTATTTTTACAGACATGATGTAACTGGACCTTCTTGCTGATGGATATATATATCTGAATGGTGTGCAACCTTTTACGTATGGAAAGAAAAAAGGCGAAATGGAAAATCTGAATTGTTCAACGTTAATTACTTTTTAAAAATGCCACAAGTGACATTTCCTCTTAGAACATTTTTCATTTTCTTAAATGAAAAAAATCAAGCTGCATTTTTGTGTTTGCTTTCTCTGATTACTGTAATAGTTGCTAATACAGTGTTATCAGTCTTCATTCTGAACAGAAATTAAACGCAAGATTTAGAAGTGGTATCTTCATACTTACACAGTTACTGATTTTGTGTGTCTGTCCCCTCTAGCTTTTGGAACAAATTGATTATTCTACTGATTGCCCAAATTGTGGGCGGGCAAATGAAAATCAGACCAAATGCCGACACTGTGAAAGTGCTTCTCTAAAGGATTTGCAAAGAGTCTCCAGACAAACTGTGACATTAAGTGAATCTGTGGGACCTTTATCACGTTCTTCAATACATCAGAATTCAACAGGGCAAAAATCTTCAGGTACAGGGTTCAACACAAAGAAGTTTTATAGTTCTGCTGTTGGGAAAGGTCCGACGGATATTCTACTGAGTAGTGAAATTGTAGGACATTCTATGTTACGACAGAATGGAAAAGTTGGTCTTATAACTGGGACAAAAAATCCTAAAATTACAGGAAGCTTAAGACAGAGGAGTACAAGACCATCGGAACTAAATGATCCAAGTAAGTACCTTTCTATGAGTATAGTCATAAACTGGAAACCCAAAATACTGTATAATGAAGGAACCGTCCTTGCAGGTTTACATTATTGATTTTGCATGGAACCTTTTTGCGTGTGTGTTCCTGGGGAAGAGAGACAGAGCTTTTTATAATTTCCTTTTGATATACTGAGGTACTTTCTGAGAAAGATGGACACTAGGGAAAACCAAAATTATTTCATTATTCTTTTTTTTGTTTATTTTTTAAAAAGACTTGCACTTTATGATTTAAAAAGGCATTCTTAGCAGAATTCCATCATTGATTCTCCCAAAGGAAAAGACAGTCTTTGATTTTTATTTTCTATTTTTTCCCTCTGTCCTTTCAAGCTGCACATCTGAACACTGTCCAGGTTTTCCCATTTATTTAAATTTCATAATCTGTAAAATGTTAATTTTTGTGCTTTCTCTGCATAAGCTTGTTAATTTATAAGCAGGAAGGAACCGCAATTTGGGAAATTATATTTCTAGTTCTATGCTTAGTTTACTAGACCATGTTGTCTTACTGATTTGAACAATTTCAGTCATAATTTCTCATGTCAGTTTTTCGTAAGTTGTGTTATTCATTATCAATTCTTGATTGGACCAAGAAATGTATGGCTTCACCTCTGTGTCTAGAGGCAGATTAATGATACATATTTCTTGTGTAGTTAGTTATGAGAAATAAAAAATGAGGGAGAGATTGCCTGTGAGAAATAAACATTAATTAAAGCTTAATATAATGATAAATGTGGACTTTTTTTGGCACTGTAGGACAATTACATAAATTACTTTTAATTTATTGCTTGAAATTTCTGTTACAGAAGAATGTAGTGGTTGAGAATTTAATATTTTCTGTCTAGTTGTTTTGTCTAGTGATGATGATGATGAGGATGATAGTGGCAGCACTAGGAGAATGGAAAGCATTTCGCCTCGTCCTGCAGATTCAGCCCGCTCCTCCCCAGCTCCTTCTACAGGAAAAGTGGAAGCAGCATTAAAGGAAAACAGTTGTGGAATAGAACAGAGAATAGGTAGTATAACAACCGATTCAGAAATTGCAGTCACACTACCAAGAAAAGCAAGAATGAAAGATCAGGTACTATTTAATGCTTTGTTTAAAGAAAATGAAATCATTAATGGAAAATGTAAAGGCTTGTCGTGCATTGTCAGAAGTTGAGTGTATTTGATTGCTTTTCTTACTTAGCAGCTCATAGAGTAGTATCTGCTTATGTAATACTGGAAACATAAGAAAATGTGTTCATTATATTTTTACAAGCATTCATAATGATTTGAATTATGCTTTTAACATAGATGCTTCTGTGTTGAATGTATACTCTTTGAGGCTGGGCAGGGTATCTCTATGAAACTCAAGGGCCTACTTAGTTTGCAGAAGAATGTCGGTGCCAGCTGTTGCCTAGTAAGACTTTGGACATACAAAATTAAAGGTGAAAAGAGACACTGGGAGCAGTAGTGGCCTTTAAAATTAAAATACTTTGACAACTGTCCCAATTAATAGCACTTATTTTAAGGATTTCATGGTGGGGCTTTTGTTTTTTAGTTGAGTACCACTGCAAGAATTGGATAAACAAAGACAAAAAATGCACCATGAGCAGACTCCTTAAGTGCTGTCAAAGGGGACAGCTTTCACGGTATGTTAAAAACTTACCTACCTCAGTAGTGAGCCATTAAGAACAAATTCCCTGTGGCAACTGGTGTTGAATTAATACCATTAATTCAACTGATTAAAACCATTCTTGGGTCACTTGTCCAGTTTCACTGTTGCGAGTTTGTTGCAACAAGGAGTATCTGATCCGATTTCTACCTGCAGTCTCAAATCACAGAATCACAGCATCACTAAGGTTGGAAAGGATCATCAAAAGATGATCAAGATCATCAAAAACACAAATCCTTTGTGTTTTCTGAGTTAGAATGCTAAGGTAATGATGCCAAAACCTTCATGCTATGTTGAGATTCAGAAGCCAACATTCTAGTGCTTTAATTGATGAAATTATGGATGTTTACTTTAATAGATGAAATTACAGATATTTACAATGTGGTGTATAATTAGTCTCTACTATCAATACCTCTACCCTACAGTGAAGGTGTGGGGTTAAAAGCTTGGATGATAAGTAGTTTTGAATTTCAGTTATTCTGGCATTAGGTGCTGGGTTAATTGAAAGAATTGCTGTGAAGGCACTGCTGTCTAAGACTTCTGAAACTCTCCGAAATGTTTTCCTTTTATATATCCATATGTTCCTGTTCACTAGTCTTTAAGAACCTGTTAAAACATTGGAAATTAATTGCATATTTTAGACAAAAGTAGAAAACACCTTACTTTTGAAAACAAGGGAAACAGACCTTTTTTTGGTGAAATTTGACACAAACTCTGCATTTATTCAAGGAAACTACCAAGAATTGCAGGTATCACAGTGTTTTTGTCAGATATTATAAAGAAGCTTTAAGAAACTTTGTTCATTTGTTTTTCTCTGAAGATATTCATCAATTTTTACAGAAGAGGCTACTTCAGTATAGCACCACTTGAATACTTACTGTTTTACTGTTTGTCTGATTTGGGTTTTGAGCTTTTAATAATATTTAGCTAGTCCAGGAGACTAAAATGAAAAGCTGTCTTCAACAAGAGTCCTAGGAAAATATTTTAATTGCACGGATTTAGAATCTCTGCCTTCTCCACTGTATTTAAATGAAGCATCCGAAAGTATATTTTGAATTGCAGCCAAGATAGGCTAGTGATTAGGGACTTTGAAATAATTGTCGAGATTTAGTCTTAATAGGAATATTGAAGCGTTTAAAATGTTTTTCTGTGGGAATTTAATTATATTTTGTAACTCAAAGGAATGTTTATTAATGGACAGCTTTATGAAACAGTATAAATACCAAAGAAAAAGCTACTGTATAGAAAATCCTTCAACAAAGTAGAGCAATATAAGCAATACAACAAATAAATATATTAATCTGATGGCTATTAGCCAGCTTGCTTTCATTTCAGTAGGTTTTTGTAAGATTGTTCTGTTGGTAAACAGGAGACTTCATTGAGATTAGAGCTTCAGTTAGCATCTAGAGACTTTTTTGAACTGGAGCCAAACTCCATGTGACCTTCTTTCAGTGTTCTTTTTTCTGACCTGGAGTCTGTCCTAAAAACATCTTAATAGTTCCGTAGACTTGCTTTAATGACTTTTGATTGGGTTTATTTATTTATAATTCTGGAAGATTCTACTCCTGCTCATGTGGTGGTGTACTATACTTCAGTAATAACTCAAGTGTTTTCAGTTACCAAAAGCTTGGACTAATAAAAGCTGGAAGAAAAAATAAAACCACTAACATTGTGGTGCTTTTACAGCATTAGTGTTTTTATGGAAATAAGTAAATAATATATATTTTTTTAAAATGTTGTTTTGCTAGGCTGCACAGTGTTTCAAAATTATGACAACTAAATTGGTTTTGGCAATTTTAGAAACGTTATTTGTGATTTGGAAATGTTAACAAAATGTCTACAAGTGTCAGCTTAATGGTTTTTTCTTGAATCTAGTAATATTAACATCTTCAGGTGTTCCAAAAAGTCCTTCAGGAAATGTCTGCCTTCTGTATATAGTTAAGGCGGATGCTATAGTAAGTAATCACGTTGACCAACAGAAAAGTACCTGAAAATTTAGTCACTAGTTTTTAACAAGCTTGTTTTAGCACTAAATCTTAGTGAGACATTCTGAAACCTTGAAAATTACTTTTCAGTTTGGGAACATTGTGTCTAACACTCCAATAAAACGTCGCAAAGTTATTTCTCAAGAGATTGTAACTGAGGCTGTACCTCTAAATTATCAAAATTCCTGTGAAAGTGTCATTCTGAACTGTCGAAGTATACGAATAGGAACTCTACGAAGAATGGTAGTGGAACCTGTGATTGTAAGTAAACTTTCTATTTGACAAATCTCCTTTCAGTTTTTGATGGACATGGTTATTTTCATACTTTAACAACACAATATTTTGCCTTTGTCTGTGGAACAGGAAGTTTGTCTCTAATTTCGGAGGCTGTGATTCCCAAAGGATCCCAAAGTACTATTACATACCAATGCATAAAATCTAGTTCTGGCCTTTAATAGAAATATCATGCCTGCAAAACCCTTGAAAACCCTGTTTACCTGGGGGAGGGGCTTATGGATTAGCTAGTATTTGTTAAGGAAATTGAAGGCGAATTACAAAGAAATGCATATTGATAGGTGGGAGGAAGAAACATGTCCACAGGTGAATGAATAATTTTGCTTCTATAGAACAATATTTTTTGTTAACCTAAGTTACATGGAGACTTTCAAGGAGATGTTGCATGCTAATTGTATGCAATAAGCCAGGTAAAATGCACACTTCTTGCTGGGGTAACCACATAAAGAGCAGAGAAGTGTTACTTGTTCTTCCCACGTCTCTGTAAAACCCTATTGTTCGATTGGCTTAAATACTGACAATTAACATTCTCTTTTGAAGATTTTTTTTTTTCCCCTCTGTGTGATTTGTGGTATTTTTCAGAGTATTTTAAATGTTTTTGAAAACAGAGTACTTAGGAGAGATCTTAAGTTTCAACAGTCAATGTGACCGAAAGAGACACTGAATTGTAAAAAATATATTTGCTTCCTTGAGTTGTGCTAAAATGTACCTTTGTTTCTAAAAAAAAAAAATCACATTTTATGTTTTTGTTTTAAAATTTTCATTACTTAAGTACTTAGTCAATTGAAAAATGTTTACTAACAGTTAAAAGGCATTAAGTCAGTTTTAGTGTGGAGAAGATGTAAAATCTTATTATTGTGTTGTCTTCCACAGTTTTGCCTGGATTATATCAAAAT
Source organism: Phaethon lepturus (assembly GCF_000687285.1). Lineage (NCBI taxonomy): Eukaryota > Metazoa > Chordata > Aves > Phaethontiformes > Phaethontidae > Phaethon > Phaethon lepturus. Next base: position 56,648 of record NW_010513934.1, read on the forward strand.
ACGCCTAGAAAGTCAAGAAGGTGAGTACATGTTTAATTAAAACTCAATATATATGTTTTGAATGAGGTAACTTTGTCAAAGGAATTAGTAAGTGAATCATAATGAAGTGTTCATTCTTGTTTTGTTATATATGTAATAAATTATACTGGGTACCTGTAGTAAAGAGGAAAAAAAATTAAGTATAAATTTGACTTGAACTGCCTGATGAATAAAAACCAAAATTATTTGGCATTCTCTCTGCCTTCCACTGACAGAAATAAAATTCACAGATAGCAGGAATTAGCAGTTTGTGGTGTGCATGCAACTGGGTCTTTAGTTCTTCCCCTTCATCCTAGTTGAAGAGCTGTAGATATTCTGGTGACGATTGACAAAGGTCTTGAAAATTATTAACAGCAACAATAGACGAGCCTAACCTCTTGTAAAACATGTTACCTCTTTAACATGTTATCAGTTCTTTTATTTCAGATGCATAAGTAGAGAGCAAAATCTAGGTGGTGTCTTAGACCTCTCCTGTCTCTATGTCCCTTTAAATTTTTTTCTTGTCTAGCCTATAGGTTGTATTTTTCATGTTACTGAAAGAAGTACAGTGACATAGTTTAGGAAACAGTGAGCTTACAACTACTGCTCTTTTTCCTTTGTTTTCTTTTGTAGGGTTTTGCTTTGGGCCTGAAAAGAAGCATTGTCTCCTTTTGTTAATCTTAAATTTCCATGAAGACGCAGTCCTATCTAATTTTGCCTTTTGTTATTTGTAAAAGAGAACTGTTGCGTTTTGTCATTGCTATATGCAGAAGGGTGTCTCACAACCTATAAAGATACGCGTAGCCTTTGCTCAGTCAAGCATTTAAGTTTCTGCTGTATCTAAAACATTGCTGCATGGAAACTACCAGTTTTCATGCATTAAGTGCATTTTAAAAAAACTCTAAAAAGCTTAGTAAAACTTGTAGAAAATGTCTCTCGGTTTTTAGTCAGAATAGCTGCATGGTGAAATTCTTTCCATGGGACTTGATCCCTCAGTAATGTAAAAATGGCGACTCATTAAAAGCTATGCTTATTGGAACATTTAGCACTTTTCCATTTAATTTTTCTGAGTTTTGCATGTGGAGGAAGATGGGTATATTCCCAGTTAGCTTGCTTTCTATTAACTTCGTAATTACAGCATGATTTGTTTTAATACAGGTAAAGGTCTTGAAATAAAAACGACACCTGGTTTGTTTTTTTTTTTTTTCTTTAGATTGATTACGATTGCCATGCTTTTTTCAGGGAGAGGCAAATGCTTTGAACAGCTGTAGAAACAGCAGTACTGTCCTGCCGCAAGCTTGTTTTTGCATGTATAAATATATGTCAAGTTCTCAAAATTCTTTCCTCATCCCTTGTCGATTTTCTGCAAGTCCCAACTGGTGTTTCAAGGAAACAGCTTTCTGTTTCTAACGTGTAAAAAAACTATTCACATTGCCTTTAATTCATAAGACCTATTGTCTTTTAGTGTTACAGGAAATACTGTTCACAGGTTAAGGCGTTTATGGTGAAATGTATTATAAGATGCCTGTCTTAATGCAAAAGGATGAATATGAAGAGTAGACAGTCTTCCTCTCACATGAAATTCAGTATGCTTCATCTCAGTACAAACACAGTTACAAGGATTCACAGTTTTCTCCAAAGACCGACTAGCTCATGTTTTGGCAAGGACCTTCTATCTAGACATCGTTACAAGGACCTGTATGCCTCAGTTAAATTAGTTGAATCCAGTTTTAGGTTGGCATTGTCATTACTGTGATCTGCCTCTGAAAGTGGGAAATCAGGTGAAATAAGGAAGTGGTGTATGTTTAGGAAGGAGAAAACTGAAGCATTACTACAGAGACAGGTATTACAGCCTACCCTTGGAAAGCTATTTTGTTGTTTTAAACACAAAGGAGAAGACTCCAGGAGTCATTTATAAACCTTAATTTAGTTACTAGCTTAATTTTCTCCTATGTAAGTCCCTAGGGAGATAAAGGAGAATCAGTGCAAGGAGATGGACTGGTTATATCCATATACCATATTGCTGCTGGTCTTCCTGATGAGATGGCAAACTACTGTTCTGAGCAGTAAATGCTGCTCAGTGAGCTTGAAGGAAGCATATTACTGCTGCAGCCTGCCTCAGACTTGGACTACTTCTTCTGCAGCTAGTGGGACAGGGATGTTAGAGGTTTAGAAGGAAAGAGCTGCATTCCTCCACAGAAGCTGTGGTGGCCACCACTTCCAGTCTGCAGCCAGTGGATGCTTTGCTTTGGGTAACTGTTTGCCCTGTCTTTATGAGCAGCTGACTCACTTTCTGGAAGGCACAGGGGTGTGAATTCGGTTGCCAGCAAGGAGTGAGAATGTCAAGGGCTGCTGCTGGACATTGGCTGCTAAATGCCAAGAGAAAAATGGGGGAAACACTTGAGGGGGGGAAAAAACTGCCAACAACCAAACATCCAAACAACAAACTGATAATTAATAATAAGAACCACTAATAACTAATATAAGGTAGAAAGTAATGGTATGTCATAGAATCCTAGAATCTTTGGGTTGGAAGGGACCTTTAAAGGTCATCTAGTCCTACCCCCCTGCAGTGAGCAGGGACATCTTCAACTAGATCAGGTTGCTCAGAACCCTGTCCAACCTGACCTTGAATGTTTCCAGGGATGGGGCATCTACCTCTTGTCTTTTATTTTAAAATTAAATGTGGTTTTATGCAATTATGTTCATGGTGATGCAAATTAAACTTTCTAGGTGGTAACCATTTTACTAATGAAAATATTACTAATGAAGTATTTATTAGAATTTAACTTAAGCAAGTTCTTAGTCTATTCGGGAATTCCGTGCAGTGTCTATTCCTCTTTACAGGTGAAGGAGGAGGAGAGGGACTTGATTTTTATTTATTAGAAGGACTTTGTGTTGGCTTCAGTTCTCCTTCTGTCCCCTCTATGTTTTGTCCCCTGTATCAGGGGTATAGTTTTTTTGATGGAGGCTGCCATTAAGCATGTGGTAGAATGGTGGAAGCTGCCACTAACTAAAGCTTTAAGTGACTGCCATTAACAATTTTTCTGATCTAGAAAGAATTACTGGCATTGAACTTCTGTGTCTTTTCACCAAATTCGAAGAACTTTGACTTCACACATTTTCCCTTCCATTTTAATAATTCAATAAAACCCAGAAAATACTCAGCATTAGCAGCATCAGATGTACTGTTAAAAATTTACCATGTTGCTGGCACTTCTCTTTAGTAGTAAATTGAGAGCAGTACCTTACTTTCCTCAGGCAATCAGGTTGTTTCTCTGCATGTTTATTCTCCTCTTTGTAAGTTATTTTTCATAAGGGAACTTTGGTCAAAGATAAATCTACAAAGAAAGTTTTACAAACTTACTGTAAAATGTGTCACAGCAATAGTTGCAAAATTAAATTGTCACTTGAAATGCTGTTCTTCGTGTGGAATAAAAACTAGATGAAAGTCAGTGAGAAGAAAACGGTTTGTTTCTAACTATTTTCCTGACAGGTGACAGTGGAGTTCAGTTCGTCACAGACATCACTTCCTTGAGATGTGTTAATTTCAGACTTTATGTAAAGGTTTCTTAAAAGTTAATGAACACATACTGATTTCTTGTTAAAATCGGGGGAAATTGTAAAGGAAATCTACATATTTTTACTATAATGTCATTATTTTCTCCTAGAATCAGAAAGTGATATCCGAGAGATTAACCTGAAAACTTCAGAACTTACCAAATGTGAATGGTGTAGTGTCCGAAAATTACCGGTAGTTTTCCTACAAACAGTACCATCAACCTGTAGTAGTCTGAGAGACCAACTGAGAATGAGTAAAGATAATGTCTGGTACGAATGTAAAGGAGACAGTAAGTAAAACAATTTCAGTCTACTATTCACTTTAAATGGTGTTCTAATGTTTTTGATTGTAACTAAGTGCGGCAAAGAATAAAACTGGCATCATTGGTGGCTGGAGCAGGTGTAGTGTTTTTCCAGACATTATCACCTTACCAGGCTGATGAGGAGTACAGTCCAGAACAGCTTGGCAAAACTGTTGTCTTCTGTTTGTCCAGACACATGCAAGTTAAAATATTTATTGAGTGTAGTATAACTTTTTTTCAATAATATTTGTACTGAATGAAAGCAAGTTGGTTTGTTTAGCTTTTGTATATGGCCATTAGGTTTCTATGACGTGTATACGTATACTTACTTCTGGTTTTTGTGCTGTTCTGTTTACAGCCCTTAGTTTCAGTAGCAACTTGCGTGGGTTGGCTTGGCTTTTTTTTTTCTTCCATATGCATGTAGTGATGTTGTGATGTAGACAAATACCTGCTTTGAAAATAAGTGGATTGTCTTCATGTATCTTAAAATTAAGTTTAATTTCAACATAGTTTTCCTCAAGGGTCTAGTATCCTAGAATCATAGAATAGTTTGGGTTGGAAGAGACCTTTAAAGGTTATCTAGTCCAACCCCCCTGCAGTGAGCAGGGACATCTTCAACTAGATCAGGTTGCTCAGAGCCCCATTCAACCTGACCTTGAATGTTGCCAGGGATGGGGCATTTACCACCTCTGGGCAACCTGTGCCACTGTTTCACCACCCTCATTGGGAAAAATGTCTTCCTTATATCTTGTCTAACTCTACCCTCTTTTAGTTTAAAAACATTAATCTTAGTATGCACAGTATTTTAAAAATTAACATAGAGTCCTCTTGCCCTTAGACTTCTCTTTAGATTAAATTTTCTGGTTATTTATACTTTTACTCAGCTTCATAGATACGTGAGGCATTCAAATGGAGGAGGAATGCTTTCAACAATCTCAGCATTGAGTGCTTCTAGTGCATAATGCTGTTGTTACAACCTCATTCACCTCCTATAAAAAGCATGAGCTTTTTATTGTAATTGGAGAATGCGCAGGGGAGCTAGAGACAATCCTGGGAGCAGGAATTAGACCCCAGGTGAATACAGATGTTCACAAGTGAAAACAAGGAGAAGATTCCTGAGTTGTCAGGGTAAGAAATCCTTCCCTTGGCATGTCTATCAGCCTTTCTTCCCCAAGCTTTTCCCTCTGAGGCTGTGGTGCTGAGCTAGTTTTACACCCAACTGCTTTATCATACTTGATACTTATGCATACTTTGTGATAACACAGTTGCAGTTTGCTTTGTGAGGAATGAAATTACTTTAAGCCTGAATCCATAGCTGTGTAAGCAATAGTGTGTAGGTGCCTAGTGCCCGAAATAGAGTTCCCAAAACCCAGTCAGACACCTAAATTCTGTGTGCAGTGAATTGAGAAATATGCTGCTGAAGAATTATTTTTCACAACAGTTAGCGTGCCGAGTTAAAAATAACCAAAATAAATGGTTATGTGTGTGTCTGGAACTCTTCTTCTCTTACAGAAAAATAGGTCCCTGCAGCTGAGTTAACCAGCTATGCAAGACTGGGTTTTGCAGCCTGAATCCTATTCCTGTGTCTGCCTAAATAATTCCTCTTAGTGCAACTTACTGCTTTTTTATTTGTCAGATTATGTGAGCGGGTGGTATTTATACAATAGCTGATAGATCCCACTCACGTTCTCCAACTTTTGGTAAAAGTGTAGGCTGACCCGTTGAAGCTAAGCCACTGTACCAAAAGAAATAAAAGATTTATTAGGGCTAGCGAGCGTAAGCATGAGAGAAGAGGGCCTGACAGTATTTTCTTTGCAGAATGTTCACTGGTGGGAGAGATGTTATGGTTGTTTATGTTACAGGACCTGAAAGCAGGGCTTTGCTCTTCTAGATGGTGAGATCCTTTTACCTGTGTAAGGGGATGAAGATTTTGACTACTGTGACGCTTTAAATTCCTTTCCTTGTTCAGATACATACTTTCTAGAAATGCAAACTGGTTGCCAGTGAATTGGAGATCTTTAAGAGATTTCTGTTTCTGTGGTAACAGAAATCTGATCAGAGAAAAACAACTTTCTTTTGTGAAATTGCCATCACAGGTTTTTGTACTTATATACCCAACGACATGTGCCTAGAATCAGTAAGAGTAGTTTTGTTAGAACTTTGTGCTACTAATACGTGGTATACAGTTTGTATCCACTTCTTAAAAAGCATCATGTTTACTTTCCCATTTAAGTCTTGGAAAGAGACATCTCAAAAAATGTGCTATTCTTTTTTGCCCCCTCAGAATTCTATTCAGTTTCATTTCTAAGCAGTGGTTTAGGTTTTGCATCCTGCTTGCTAGCTACCTCAAGTTAAAGTAGTAAGTTTTTCAACCTGTCACTGTTTTTGAGAATCTCTGCTGTCTGAAAGAGCTGACATGTAGATGTCAGTGCTGTATATCCATGTAAAAGTGATTCTTATAGACTGTTTTAGCAAAAAGGCTGGGAACCTCTGGCCTTATATGCTGTAGTGACTTTTATATGTAAAATTTTCAAAAAGCAATAATGTTTTATAGTGTAGCCTTCTAAGATCAGGACAGACCATGGATCTACCTGGATCTTGGGATCTCATACACTGTTTCTTGTTTAGTTTAGTATATGTTGTCTTAGTTCTGTCTTCTTCCCCTTTTGCAATCACATCTATTGGAAAGTAGGAGAAAACCCAGCTGAAATATTTTTAAATAAAATACCATGTAGATATTGAAGGGCGTAAGTAGATGAAAGCCATTTTTATAATAAACATTGAGACCACAAAAGCCCATTTACATTCCTAATACAGTTCTCCTTTTCTAATAAATTCCCACAAATGAATGTATCTTCATTGTTTTTTGAAACGGCTGCTCTAGACTTTTTAAAGTTGAGCTGCGAGAAATTAGGGCGTGGTGTTTCCCTATGTAGAGAGGAAATTAATGCTAATACATAATTTCTGGAATTGTAATGAAACAATAGGATAGGAACTGTAATAAGAGAAAGAGAAAATGTAGATTATAGAGTCTTGCTGTCAGTAAGCAGAGGAGCCGTTATTTCAGAATATGTTTTGGCTTTCCATTGAGCATCTTTAAAAAAAATTATCAGGTGTGGTAATTAACATTTCTAGATTCAGGCAGAAGTTGAATGCAGTCATTTTGCAAATGTAGGTAGAGTTTGGTAGTTAATCCTTCGATCTATCTGCATACATGTATATTATTGCTGGTATGTATTGTCAGCAGTGTGTACATGTGTTGGCCCATGATTCCTTGAAATCTGTTTATAATTGTGACATGTTTTATTTTGTTTCTAAATTAATAATTTTCTCTGCTTTTTCATAGGTCAAGAAGAGCAGTACATAATTTTGATTTTTGAAACTGGTCTTGATCCTCATGCAAACTCAATATTTGAAAAAATAATCACTGACATTGGTATTAGGAATAATATTTCTGACTTCTTCGTTAAAATTTCCTTTGAAGAAGCCAATGGCAGGCTTGTTGCTTTTACTAAGTGCTTGGAAGACAATTCCAAAGGAAGCCCATCTCACAGAGAAAACAAAATAAAAAATGTAATTATGTTTTTGTTTTAGAACAAAGTCATTATATTATTTGGGTTACAAATACACTAAAAATAGTGGGCTAGTGACTAGACCAAAAAAAGTCCCAGTTTCTGCTCACTGATTCCCATAGTGGTCCATGGGAGGTTATAAGACTATGGGATTCTGTGCATTCACAATACGTTTTAGTGTGCTTAGTTTGATCATAAGGTTGTCCAATGTTCCACAAGTAATGTTGTAATTTAAAAATTATTAAGCGACAAGAAATTTGTACTATAATTAGACAACATAATTGTTTCAAAATTCATCTACTGGTAAAATTATACTTTTTCAAACAAGAACTTAAGTTGCAGTGTTGTAGTTAAATTTAATTAATGCTTTCCTTAAACAAAACTACCTCTTAAAGAATTTGAAAGGTTTGTGGCTCTGCAAGAAATGAGTACAGACTTAAGTGTAATAAATGAACTGAGAAAGGAGAAAAAAACCCAACTTGGAAGTCCTTCTCAAAAGCAATGGCTATTACACTGTTGTATGTCACAAAGCTTTACTACCTTTTTGGCAAATTTGAGTACAGTATGCAAATTAATATTGACTATTCTTGTAAGGTTGCTTCTGAGTCCAAAATACAGCAGCGAAATAAACAGTTACCATATTTTGATGATGACGAAGAAATTGGAGAACCACACACAGTATTTATTGGTCCTATAGAAAAGTAAGATATTTCTCTTTGCCCTGTAACAATTTTTCTGAGTTTTTTTGGCATTTCATTTTTATTACTGAATGTATTTTTCTTTTCAGGTTGATAGTTTATCCACCTCCTCCCGCTAAAGGTGGTATTTCTGTGACCAATGAAGACCTCCATTGTCTAAATGAAGGAGAATTTTTAAATGATGTTATTATTGATTTTTATTTAAAGTAAGTTTTATTTCAGATTGGTTTTTAGACTTCTTTTACTTTGAAATTTGAAAAGTTCTGACATTAAAAATTCATAGGTCAGTTGATAACTTGGTCTCCAGCTATGCATAGCTCTAATTTTAAAGGTGGTTTTGTATCTTTACAAGAGATTTTGGTTCCTCTCCTGTCCTGCTTGATAGTGACATTTTTCTCACTTGGAAGAAAGGTTCTTTTTAAGTTCAATTGTTTTTTTCCAGAGTATTTGTGTACCCTGGAATTTAATTTGTTTTGGTTAATATAATACATAAATTAATATTTTGGTGTCACTGGTGCTATAGATGTTAGAAGTGTAATAAAATGTTACATGCTGCTATGTTTATGCTACACATAAGGTACATGTGTATAATTTTCAGTCTCTTATGATACTTTAGAGGTGAAAAGAAAATTAGCACATCACTCTGGGACTGTTTGGAGGTTTAGTGGCTCAGTTACAAAATACAGCTCTTTCCTAGATAGGAACTAGAACAAACTGATTGAAAGTTTGTTTTCCTGCCATGATGTAAAAATAAATACAACAGCAGAAGAACAACTTGTTGATTGAGCGGAGCGCTTACACCTTGAAATATTGACACAGATACTGCATTAATGAGTTCCTGTGTTTATTTAGCTCTAATATTCTTATAGCTATTTTGTGAGAGGCTGCAACAATTTGGTAGGGAGGTAGCACTGTTGGCAGCCCTTTTTACTCTGGTGATGAATGCTTTGAGTTAACACCTCCATGAATTTTTTTTTTTTTTTTTGACTAATTAGGTATTTGGTACTTGAAAAACTGAAAAAAGAAGATGCTGATAGAATACATGTGTTCAGTTCATTCTTCTATAAACGCCTTAATCAAAGAGAAAGAAGAAACATTCATGAAACTTCAAACCTTTCGTAAGTCTGTTGATAAATAAATTTTACTAAGAGCTAAGTACAGTAAAGAGTATAAGAACAGATGCTTTACAGAGACAAAATCCTTACATACTATATTATGATACCAGCAGAACTCTAGGGAGCATCCAGACCTGTAACAAACATAGAATATGCCTTGAAAATCTTAAGAAGCTGTTATGGTGAAAATATATGGAAAAGTAGTCTGTCAAGTAAAATAAGCCACCCTGCAAATCATGTGTTGGTTTCGTCTTGCAGAATACAACAAAAACGACATGGGCGAGTAAAAACATGGACGCGGCATGTTGACATTTTTGAGAAAGATTTCATTTTTGTTCCCCTTAATGAAGCGTAAGTAAACATACCTTTTTATTGCATTTGATAAAGGCTAAACTGTCATAATTCTAAAATTGAATGTTATAGTGTGAATTGAAGTTAAAAATTAAGAAAATAAACATCTTTTTCCGGGTGGTAAAAACAAAATAGTAATACAAGACCTTTAAGTGCACTGTTGTGTAAGAAGTATCAGGCAATGTCAAGACTGAGCAAAACTTAACTTTTCTGAGTACTTTTTCTTGGTTTTATCTGGTTCTCTGGAGTTATGTCTTCTATTGTCGTTGATAACATTGGGATTTACCTTTTCTTAGTCCTTACTTTTTCTTCTAATGAGATCTCTCTGGTATAGAAAAGATCATTCTTCAGTTAGAGTAGACCTGTATTGGAAGAAAAAACAGTCGAAAAATTCTACTGCCCTGTATTGGGATCTTTATTCTTTTTCTTTCTATCCTTTTATCCTGGTATTTTTCTTGGGTCAGGAAGTGGACTGTTAGCACTTTAATGGTTGTTAAGGACTGTTAATGATGATGATTGCGTTCCTTAAGATCAGAGCATGTTGTCACAAACAAGTTTCTACATTTCACAAAAAGAATCTAAGCAGTCCTTAAGCCAAAATACTTGGGAAAGTTAAACTACTGCATTTTGAAAATATACAAGAAAAACCTAAATAAAGTAAGGACAGTAAGACACGACAATTGTAACTGACTTACAGGCATACCTAACTGATAGTTTACAAATTCAAAGGATAGTGTTTGGTGTTCTGCTTGTTGTTTTTTGTTTTCTTTTTTTTAATTAAAACCTCTTCAAAGAAGATAGCTGTTCACAAACACTGACTTCAGATTTTGAGATGCTGTGACATCTGTGCAGCCATGGAAAGACATCCAGTCCTTAGGTGATGGAAATGACTTAAGTAGAAGATATTCCCCCTGTCCACTGCAGCTTAAACTTTAAGTACCAGCACTTTGAAGTGTCTGTCACTTAAATTGTAGTTGCCTTAGAGCTTGTTATATAGTTTACTTCCCACCATCCTCTCTTGTGTCATTCACACGCCCACATTTGTTATGCACAGGAGAAATGAGACAGATCATGCTGCAAATACCAGGCAGTGTGACTTAGAAATCACCTGAGAATGAAAAGAAATAGTTCGGTGGTTTCACAAGAATTAGTTCTGTTGCTAGTAACTTAGCACATAGTAGTTTTCACTGGTCTTGTTCATTTACTGATAAGGAACTAAAGCAACGTCTACCTTAGCAAGTAGTGCAGCTCAATGGAGTGAATTTGCAGAACAAAACAATTTGTACTGAAGGCATGATGTTCACACCATGTGGGGCTTGGGAATTTTGCTTTGGACTAGCTTAGTCTCGTGGACTCATCCAGTAGTGATTAGAACATGAAAAGTGTACGCTTAGTGTGCATCTTTCATCTGGAAATGATCCTGTTCGCACTTGTTCACACTTTTTGGAACTGTCCTTCACTGTGAACTGGAACTTGCTAAGTGGTGATAATAGGCCATTTGTTTGCAAAAGTGATTTCCTGATATGTTCAGGAATTTGCAGAGCAAAAAGTATCCAGGGAGATGAGAAAGCGGTGGTTTGATTGGCGGCGGGGGGAGCAGGTTTGTTTTTTCTTGTTATTTTTGACCTGCCTTCTGGCAAAGAAAGTGTAAATAAGATCTTCCTTTTTCTTTTTTTTAACTTATTGTTATTAGCTGCTAGTATTTTTCTCAGATGCACCTTGCTGTACTGTCTCCCCTCAAAACATGTCACTTCCCCATCCCCCAAAACCCAACACTCAGTTCTGAGGAACAAATAGCTGAACTTTGAGGGGGGAGGTGTTAGCATGTTTAGGAAGGAATCGGTGACTCGACAATGAAATGCTCCCATTATGATGAGTAATTGGTATCTCGGGACAGAGAGGAGGTTGCGGAGATACCTAGGGAAGAACACAAAAACCGGTGTGAAGGTGCTAGGCCCCAATCCTAGTAGCAGAGCGGTCACTTGCTAAGTGTCTCCTCATTCCTTATGTTGCCATGACACAGAAGAACAGCAAGTTTTACCAGGTTACCATATATTTGACTGCTCTTTTCCATGTGTTTCAAAATGAGTCAAGAGCAGAGAACCGGAATCATCTTAACTTACTTTTTTCAGTCAAAAAATGTTTTGAGGTTTTGCTGGTTACTTGATTGCAAGTATCTCTCTTACTTTGGTATGTAGCTCTTGTCTTTACGTTGAATTGACATGTAAATCTGGTTTCATTTTCATTAACTTCACTACAGTACCACTTCAAGTACTTCTTAGCTTCTCTAATATAGAACCAGAAAGTTTTATTTTTAGAACTAAAGATACTGCTGACAAAAGATGCAGTAAGTATCAGGGCTGATTTTTTGTTTCTTCTAGGTTTCAGTAGTTTTAATGGCAAAATACTAACCTGAAGGATTTCTGATCTGGTTAGCAGATACAATATATATCCTGTTTGTGTAAGTTACAGCCTTAGGTAGCATTCTGTAGCTGTGTATATAATGTGTTATGAAATATATAGCTCCTGGACTTTTTCTGTTAATAGGAGTGTGAAACTTTGCTGTTGTGCCACATACAACATTTTTATATATCTGTGGTGTTGATTGTATATTAGTTGGCTTCTTAATCTGCAGTGAGTATTTTCAGATATGCAAATCTCATGATGAAGGCTGTGGGCTGGGACCTAACATCTGTACTAAGTTGCAGCTTTTTCGGAAACTCCCTTGTTTGACTTTTGTGTTAGGTAATTCCCAAAATTTCCCCAAGTCCCTTAGTTGAAAAATGAGGACTGTAATGCTTTATTGACAAGAATGGAGATGTTTAGATGCTGTATGTTCAGTAGAATATAACTTCCAGCTACTTGGTGTTTAGCTGTCTAGGCTTTTTTTTTCTTTTTAATTGGGGAATTGCCTCATAAATTCAAGGGTTTAGTGAAAATGCTAGGAGCACAGAGAATCAGTGGTGAGGAGAGTCAGTTAATGCCTGTGGTGTATAGAGCACAAAGTATGTGCCATTCTGCGTGGTTTTTTTTGAGAACCTGGTTTTTGAAATTTTTTCAACATGCCTTTGCCTGGACATCTGTATGTGCAACTTAACATAGCGTAGTAGGGCTTTAATCACCCACTTCTCTTCCATCAGTTTGTTCCTTGTCTGGATAGATTATGGTCACTTACATACAGCCTTGAGTTGTCTAGACTCTCCCAGTGTTTGCAACTTGATGCATTGCAGCACTGCAGGTCCCTTTCGGGAGTTTCCCACCTGGTTTGATGCTGCTCATTAGTCCTTGTAAACAGGACTTCATGTGAATCAACAGCGGATCAAAGGTATGGAAGAGTTTCTTTGGTTCCAGTGAAAGAACTGCATTCATTACTGTTTATAAAAGGTCTCAAACCTTAATCTGTGGCAAAATTAGTCTGGTTGAGAACTGATCTCGGAGTTTCTTTTGCTTCTTTGTGTCTTGAATTTAGTAGTATGTGAAACAAGTTATTCTAGGATTCGAGAAAACTTGAGAGCTTCTCTTGCGTTATAGGAACTCTGCTAGTGGTTGCTCCTGATAATGCTTCTCCTGTGCTGCCTAGAATGATGCTTTTTTTTTCTTTTAGGACACAGCTATTTATTCTGACATCTGTTTTAAGAGTACATTCTAGAAATGATTGCTTTGGAGTTGCTGGACTTCAGTACCTACTTCCAGAAAGTCTTTCCAAACTCTCCTAGAACCACTAGTTCAGTGAATGTGGGCTCATCATCTAATAAATTGTCAAACTGCAGTAACTGCAGCTGGGCAGGATGAGGGGAGAGTTAACCTCAGAACAATATGGCTGATTTAACCATGACTGCATCAGTGTCTTTTGACAGTACAGTCCTTTTTGTTCAAGTCTCCAATGGAAATAGATTGTTCTTTTAAAAGTTACAAGCTATATTCTTTTTAGATCCAGGTAACTTGCTAATCTATTTATATAACTGGTACATAAAGTCTATATTAACAAATTACAGGGTTTGGCAATACTTAATATATTCATTTACTAAATGTGGTGAATCATTCAACACAAAATGATTCCATACTTCATATGCTGCTTTCAAAGGCCACTTACTTTAACTGCAATTGAGTTTCGATGGAATTTAGGCTTCATAATAATTAAAAAATTTTTTAATATGTCAGTTAGACATGCATTTTTAGCTACTGCTTTTTCTTTTTTCTAAAACACATTGAAATGTGACTTCACCTGCATGATACATAGCTAGTTTCTGTTTTGTTATTTGCTGTAGGGTATCAGAGAAAATTCAGAAAATTTCTAAAAAAGGTCAGTCGATATCTACTTGAAATGCCTCAGTCTTGGCATTTGCTGCTGTTTCATTTCTGATTGAGTGGCAAGTCAGTGAAGTCTGAAGAGGCAAGGAGATAAGGAGGAAACTGGGGCAAAACTTATCTCCTATCTTATTTTGTGTTGGGGGATATAACTGTTTTTGATCCTGAAAGGGTTAGAATGTCATTTCTGTGAAGGGTGAGGAGAACAGAGTCATGGTGATGGCATTAGAAACACTTCTGTTTGTCCCCTTTTTTAATTCGCTGTTGGGAAGATTTCTTTAAAAATGTGTAGTGTCATATACAGTTGGAAGATCTCATAGGCGGAAGAACATGGGCAATTCAGCTATACTGTTAGATCTGACTACTTGTGTTGCTAGTGCTGAACTACCAGAATACTTTATACAGCCATAAAACATGAACTCTACAATCTCTAATTCATGCAGTGATAAAGAAAATGTTAAAAAAGAACTAAGATTGAAGTCAAAGAAGGAAAAGAATGTATAAAGTATGAGCAAATTGAAATAAATATTTAGACAGGACCTGTTTTCAACTAACAGCATCATATTAATGAATTTGTTGGTGACTACTTGCATGGAGTGATCTTACCTTTAGAGAAGACTCTACAGGCTTGAGTAAAACCTACTCGGAAAAGTGAACAGCTATTACAAGCTATCTTTGATAACTATAAAGGACAGGGTTTGGGTTTTTGTGTGTGTGTGTGTGTGTGTGTGCGCACACTTAGTGTTTTGGGTTTCTTTTGCCAACTTCAGGTTTAACTGTGAGCGTTAATGTACTTGCTAGTTGTTAATGTCTTTTTTCCTTTGCAGTGCCCACTGGTTTTTGGCTGTCATCTGTTTTCCTGGTTTAGAAAAACCCAAATATGAACCAAATCCCCACTATCATGAAAATGCTACAACACAGACAAAATCTTCCTCTTCGGATGGAGAGAGCAACACACCATCTCCTTTGCCAAATGAGTTAGATGCTCAAAACTCGCCTTCCAAGTCCACAGCAAAGAAGACATTGACCAAAAAGTATAACACAGCTTTAATTGACCCAAACACTGAAACAGAGGACAGTGAGTCTTCATGTTGTGGAAGAAGTCCTTGTAGGGGAAAAAGTGCTTTCAAAAAACTGAATCAAATAGACAGTGATGTGGAAGAACATAGCACTGTGGAATCAGCATGCCATAAACTTGACCATAGGACTCTGGATGAAAATGGTATACAGGGTGAATTCACAACTGCTAGCCAATCTATGGGTATGTAATTGTAAAAATACGGATATTTTAATGAAAAAATTTGGAGATGTCACATCTGTTACTACTTTTGCAATTGTGTAAAATCCATACTTTGAAAGTTTAGGATGTGGCTGAAGTTTGAAGCTTGCAATAGAAGTAATTTATAGCCATTGCATTTAAAATGTTTTTGTGGCTGTTGACGTAACTCTTATGGCATAAAGCTGGAGATAAAACACTACTTTCCTGAATCAGATACATTTTTCAGTTGTGTGACTTTTGCTCATGTGAAATCATTTTGTAGATACCACTTTACATCACTAAGACTGTAATTGTTAAGGAAAGAATAGTAGTTGCCCATGGATCCTCATAACACATGTGCATGAGGGAGCTGAATTAAGATTGCGTGAGCAACCTTCATTCCAGTATCTTCTAGCATTTGAGGTTTTGCTTCAGCACCATTAAGTTCATTAATGTTTTGATAGAAAGTAGGTAAAGACTGAGAAGAAAATAAAAAATTCTCTCACATGACCTCCATGTTACACTTAGAGAGGCTTTGTCCATGCATCATTGCTGTGGAGGCTGATTTCAGTGATCTGGAACAGTGTTTTTACCAAACTGAACAAAGGAGCTGACATACTTTTAAAGGCAGATGAAGGAATTAGGAAAATATTGTTTTCTCTGCTCACTGCAAGGTTTGGATCCCCTTGAGGCATAGAGTGCAAAACATCTGGTCATGCAAAAACTTTTACTTTAGTCACTGATAGTATTCCCACTGACTTGATTTGCACAATATTGCATAGCTTATAGTACAAGATCTGAAAAGATACCAGTCATATGGTTTAATCTGTATACTGCAGGCCATTACAACTTTAATATCTTTGTGGGTATAAACACTCTCCTACTTTCTAATCTAAACTTACTCAATTGTGATAACATTGTCACTTCTAGGTCATCTTGGGGGGAATGTATGTGTAGATCTACTCTTGTTTGAAGTGATTTTTCATTTTATGTGTGATTGTTACTGTTTATGATACCGCTGTTGTATGATATGGTCTCATGTTTTGGATGCTGCTACTGTTACTTGTCTGTAATTAGTTGGAACATACTTTATGACATGTATTTCTGCTAGGATTACATTTCTTTTATGGCTGCATTGTATTGGTGGCTGATGGTCATTCTATTGCTGACTAAATCACTCGGACTCTCTTGCTCAGCTATTGCAGATGATGCACCTTTTCATTAATGCAGACATTCTTACGGGTCACGGTCCTGGTTCAAGGGTGAGATTCAGTTTGAGACTGACACTAAGCATATGTTTAGGCAACTAAATTTAGATGTGCTGTGTATCTAAACTTCCATTTCAACCAGATGGAAGATGGGGATGTCAGCCTTGGGTTTTCTGCCCAGCCGTCAGCTGTTGCTCCAGAAGGGTGTGGATCTTGACTCTGCTAAATCCATATGTGTGTCCTAGATATCCTAGGATATTTCAAAAGGCAGCAGGTGCCTTTTTGATAGCGTAGTCAATGAAACAGAGACCTCCGCTGCTCACCCTAAAGCAGACATAGAGTGGCTGTTCAGCTGAGTAGCTCTCTGCTCTGATTATGGTCTCCACTTAACACTGAGACCTGAGATACCTACTATACATGGGAGCCTAAACTTAGATGGCTTGATCTCAGGCTAAATCCTGGTGTTGGACTTGTAAATCAGGAGGAGTTGATACCTAAATAACTTTGCAGAAATAATCTAAAATGTGTATTTTTTTTATTACTTAACTAATCCCATTTTCATTGCTCAGTTCTTGTATGAGATGTGATTCTTCTCAGTACCAAATTTATTTTTCAGAAATCTGTCAGCAATAATCACATCAGTATATGGCCTACATCTTGTGCTAAGGTCTCTTCAAAGATACTGAGTAGGACTAATTCCCAGGTTTGTCCCTGTGGAACTCCACTGGTAACCTCTTTCCAGAGTGTTACTTCAGCTTCCTTGTTGACATGTTCTCAAATGCAGGTCATCTCCGTTTTTTTCCATTAGCTAGTTCATGGCCCTATTTACTGTTCTTAGAGAAATCCTGGTTTTCTTTAGTAAGTAATACATCCTCCAGTGACACCATAACAAACACTTCTATTTTTGTGATTGTTTAGATATATTGCATAGCCGCCTTCTAGGAAAAGTTTGCTTATGAAGATTTCGGGGTTTGCAGTCATGACTTACTCATTTTTCACTTATTCCCACATAGTTTATTATATTTCCTGTCAAAATCTCTTCTGAAGTCTTGCATGGCAGTGTAGTAAGGCTAGGGAGCCTGTAGCTGTCTGTATCTGCTTCTTTCACAGGTACAGCTACAACATTCATTCTTCTTTATTTCTTTATATGCTGTTTCCCAAGAGACTAAATATGTAGACGGGATAGGGAGTGAATTTACAGATACTTGGTTTATGTAGTAAATAGTAAAGTTCTGCAAACATTGCGAAGCTGCTGCTCCCAGGAGAGCTGATCCTGCATTCTACCCTCCCTAGCAGTGTGTTCCCAAGCTCCCTTTTCCTTTTTACCAGCACAAGTCTTCATATAGCTGCACAGCGAATCTGATCAAGGAACTGATCCAAGTTAAAAAATAAGCTTGTGACTGACTGTCTCAGTCCGGTCCACTGTGTGTGGATGTATTTGGTGTCATGGAAGGAACCAGCTAGGGATGGGGATAAGCGATTATTTTAGGGACCAAATGAGACTGCCCCTTTTAGTAGCAGTATGAATTTATACTGATGTAAAGGCTTCATAGAACTACAGGGTAATTTCATGATAGGTTTTAGTCTGGGTCTCTAGAATTTTTTTAGGTGTTTCACAGAATACGGAACAGTTTGTGCTGTGTTACTTAGAAGAAACTTTTCACTTTTGTTCATATTCATGAATAAAATATTCTGTGAGCTGTATCACAGTTATTGTGAGCAATCCCGAGCAACTCTGAGGTATTTAAAATTAGTTTGGTCTTCAGTGATGATGTTGCATTTGATGTTTAAATGTACTACTGTCTGTGATTGATACAGATGGATTGCACAAAATCAGGATAAACTATAGCGAAGACTCAGCTGATGGCAGTAAACTAAACGAAGATGAGCTTATAGATTTTTCTGAAGACCAAGATAACCAGGTAAAGAATTTAGAAATTTTATTTGGGAAATGCAAACTGTTGTGTTGTATTTTGAATGGGCAACTTAAAAGCTTTATACACATTGTAAATGTGCATTGTCTAAAGCTAGTTATCTTTACAAGTGTCATATCCAAAGCACTGGTTACCTACAAAAATTTGCAAATTAGCTGACGGGAGAAGACTGTACATTTGTTCATGAGACTGATTAATAGGAAACTGCTCTACTGATGCTGTATTTCATTTGTGAGTCTTTTGCATAGCAACAATATTATTACACAGTGATTTTAGTGGAACCTCTGAAAGTCAACACATTTCTATCTTTCATTTCCCCCACACCCATGTTTTATCTACCAGTCCCAAGAACAAGTTACTCTTTCAGCTGCATTTCCTGGACATAAACAGACACATTTATAAGTAGGTGCTACTCTGCTGTTTTGTTTCATTGGTGCTTCTCGTAAACAAATTTAAACAACATGGATTTATAATCAAGTAGCATTCTTGTGCAAATTGGAGATGTTTAGATTTTAGAGCTGTGGAAAGACTGATCATTAAAATGTCCTTTAACTGACTTTTTAGTGGGTATGAGGGCACTATTCCAGGGCCCTCTTGCTTCTACGGTATAAACTCAATGTGAGCAAGCTAGGAGTTACACATTTACTCTTCCTAATTGGCCTTCCTGTTCATGTTCCAGGTGTATGACTCCAAGTTGTCTGAAATAAAGAATCGGAGACTATCAAATATACAGTCTAGGAATTACCTATTTTTCACCTTTGAGTCCAGAGCAAACAATTCTTTTCCAAAGTCTGCAGCTATTTGTAGTGGCTTCCAAATAGTATGTATATGTGTGCACATATATAAAAGCTCCAGTTTATGTTGAAACCTAACTGTACTTTTCATACAGACTCAACCCACCTCTGTTGTCATGCCACTTGCCCAAACATTCTGTGATTCTTGCCTGATGGAAGTGCCTTTCTCTTGTAGTAGTTAGAGTTCCCTGAATATGGAGAACGAGTAGTAGCGTGTTTCCAATCTGAAGTACGTGGCATGAAGGCAGGGAAGAAAGTACAGGGCCAGCTGTGTTCCTTGAGAGAGGGAAAAGATGCTGAGTTCCCTGGTTGCAGTGTAGCTTAGAACTTAACTCAGGCTGAAAGTGTGACTGATACATTCTGGAATGCAGAAAGCAAGTATAGAAATGGTAGACAATGACAGGCTGAGTGTACCTTCACATCTGCCAAAAATGGAGTTGAGGCTGCAAAAGGAACAAGTGTATTGGGAACTAGGCAGTAGTTTTTAATATGATAACATCTTCATGGCATAGGATGAGGATTTCGGTCATAGGATCCTGCATGGTAGTGAAGTGTATGTAATTCTCAAAAATTTCACAAATCATGCTCTTATGGCGGTTTCCATTTTTGGGAAGTATCTTTTTCCCTATAACGCAATGGTCTGTGGTAGTAATAGTGAACTCAGTAGAAGGGTAAGAAACCATGGATCGTTGGGATACGTTTAGATAACAAGAACTCAGTGGTTTTGTTTATAAAACTTCCATATCCTTCATAGCAGTCAATATTGAAATCAAAAGGTCAAAGGCCATTCCCAGGTTTGTGGCATGACTATTTTTGCAACCCGTGATATATAATGTCATGGCGGTTTAATTTCCCTTGCCCTAAGAACCAAGTTGGTACATTTTGGAGCAAAGATCAAATTTTAATTCAGAGTTCATTGCAGATTTTGTCTCATTTCATCTAGAAGATAACGTACGTGAAACAGCCAAGCAAGTTTCTAGTAATAATTAGCAAGGGAAAGTATTGATAATTTGGATTATAACCAAATAATGGAGATGCACCTCTTTTAAGCCAGCAATGGTTTGAAAATGTCAGTTGCAGCTTTTTTGTAGTTTCAGCAGTCGTTCAATAAATAGCACCGTTCACTCCATGTCATTCCAGCATGAATCTGAGAAACCATGTGACTAAAAGTTGGTAATGCAAACTTTACAAACAATGAATGGTTTCAGATTAAAGCTACCACTTCTTTATTAAATTTATGTTACTGGTCTTGAATAAAAACGGTAAGTATAGCAATAATTTCTTTCGCACCTGTTTGAAAAACATTACTAGCTTTTAAACACCTGTAAACATGTTGCTTCTGTAGGAGGACAGTAGTGATGATGGTGGCCTTGTAGATGATAACTGCAGTTCAGAAATGGGACAGTGGTACCTGAAGCCTACTATCTGCAAACAGTAAGTATTAAAACAGTTAAAATGGAAATTTCATAAAAGTTTATGAAATTTAAAAGACAGTAATTATGGGAAATGGTCGTGCATCAGTCTTCAGACACTTTAGTCAGCATGTTATTAGTGTTTGAGAGAGAATTTTATACTTTGTGTTATCATTATCTTTGGTGAGCAGAAAATTTAATGAATGAAACTACTAGTGAAATAATAGAACCCCAAAGGGTTTCTGTTCAGCCTATGTGCTGCTTCAGGCAAGCAAAGATTGTTTCTTCAGATCAGGTTCTTTGATATCTTGCACTTAGATTCCTACAAAAAGAAGGTACAGAAGCATGTTCAAATGTATGCTTCTATATTAAAAAGCAGATTAATGTCTTTAAGCGAAAATAATTAATTTAATACTAAAGAAAACCTTTGTCACCACTCAGATTAGTACAGGAAAATGGCAGTAATTTTTAACTGCCCTCATTTCTTGTCTAAATGTATTCTAGCTCTTTATTGTCTCTCTCTGTTACTAGTATTAGTCTTTTTTCTCTCTCTCTGTTCTTGGTATTACTCTTTTTTTTCTCTAATAAGAGTGTTCCACAGTACTAAATTCACTAAATTAGTACTGAAAAGTTTGTTTGCTTTTTTTACCTGTTTTGGATTTGAAAATTCTTAAAATTTTTTTTTTTATGTTTGAAAGCCAGAAATGATTTCTTAATAATCATTGACTGTAGTTCCTTGCATTTTGGTGTGACAGAAATTAATAATTCCAAATTCAGAAATACTGTTACTAGTAGTGCTGTCTTGACAATTTTCTTTGTATTTTTTCATAATTTATTTATTTATTTTTGTATTTCCTTCTTTGTGAATATAATGATTACTAGAAAGGTAAAGGCTTTCACAATACATTCTTATGGTGCAGAATAAAAATATATATATACACACACACACATAAGGAACGTGTGTGAATTATTCTTAATACATTTTCGTGAAAGGGTAAGAATCCATCTGTGTTATGAATTTTCAGAATATTTATGAGCTTCTGATTATATCTTAGCTAAATTTGTCCCATTTTGATGATGGATTATCTGTACATAATACTTTCCACCAGCCATTATTTTAATCCAAACATGAAATTTCGTAAGATCTTTGACACTTAAGTATCAAAAGCCATTAAGGGCACTTAAACACTTTACTATTAGCATATTTTTAAGGTACTTCTATATGAAAAAGAAAATTACCTTGACAAAGCTTTCACTTCGTATATGTCCCCACCCCAGCATACTGGATTCTGCATTTTTAAAGAGCATTGCTTATATAAATAATAAGTTTCTTTTATCAGAAATTAAAACAAGTACAAATAAAAGCAGACATTATTCAAGTGATTACATACTTACACCTGCAAAACTGCATACATGTAAATTAATTTATAAATGCAGACAAACCTATACATAAATGCATGCAGATACTTTCTCCGAATTTACTAGTTTGCAGTGTCGCTGAAGGTGCAGTTTCTCTAATGGACACCTTGCCTGAATGCATGTGTGTTATTGTTAGAAAAGAGAAAGCAGAGCTTTGTGAAAAGTAATCTGCATCCTATTTATCCCTCAAAATACATCTTAACATCTCATGCTGAGATTCTGAACAGTGGTATGAGTTAGCTTTGATGTATAAATCCAGCTGTTGCATATAATGCAGCTGGTATGATTGAGTGTTATGTTTATAGCTACTGCAAAGGTAGCATCCTCTAGATCAAATGATAGGATGTAAGCATCTGGAGTATGCAAGAGAGTATTCAACCAGATTTGGTTCTCTAGAAAATGTTTGGTTATAGGTGTGTTGTATTTCTAAAGTCTATCAAATAGAGTAAGTATGTTTTGTGGGTAACTGTCAGGTAGGTTTCAGATTGATTGGTTGGCATCACTTCTAGAACATGCATATCCACTGTCATCTCGGTTGCTGTGGACTCTCCCGTCTGTCCTCCAGCTGCTACTCCAGGAGGATGTTTACGGGTTCTGTGCCTTACTTTCTAGTGTCTTGCCAGTGTCCCAGGTACCTTGTGCATCTAAAAGAGCACTAGACACTCGAGGGGGTTTTAGGCAGCTAGGTTTTGCTTGTAACAAATGCTTTCAGTCTGACAGCAGTGTATTTTCTAAGTGCATGCCAAAGTTCTCTGTACTTAGTGTATGGTTAAATCTAAAGATAGCTTTGCATTTAGCTGTTCCAGCTAGGGGATTATAGCAGCGCCGGCAAAATTTATAGTATTTGATCTAGTTTTGTTCAAGGTCACACCACAAATTATTTCATAGCTAGATAGCTGTGTAACATTGTGTTTTCCAAACTGCTGTAAAATACTGTGTAGTTAAACATTGTGTCCTCTCTTAGGCCCTGTATTTTGCTTATGGACTCACTGAGAGGCCCTTCCCGGTCAAACGTTGTGAAAACACTAAGGGAGTAAGTTTTGTATCTGGCTTTTTTGTTGGAGGAGAGCGTGTGTGTGGCAAAATTCTGCAAGAAAAGAAAAGTTTTAATTTGCGTGGTCTTTTATCATAGATATTTAGAAGTAGAATGGGAAGTCAGGAAAGGCAACAAAAGAAGCTTTTCCAAAGATGTCATGAAAGGTTCCAACCCAAAAGTGCCACAACAGAACAACTTCAGTGATTGTGGGGTGTACATACTGCAGTACGTGGAGAGCTTTTTTGAGGTATGTATATCATAACTATTTTTGGGGGTTTCCTGCAGCAATCAAATATGAGCTATGGAAATTATTACAATAATAAAAGGTTCTGTAGTGTAGCTCTTATACCTATTTATTAGATTGTGCATTATAAACTAATGTATACATTAACATACATAGTAATTCTTTTTGGATAATGAACATTATCATCAGTTGCACATATGTATCGGAAATTGGAAGCCATGGAATTTTCTGAGAGAATGTTAAGAAAACATATTCAGATTCTTCCTTTGTGTTCTTATAGTACATAGCCTTTAAAATTATCTGGTAAGAAACAGAGTTTAACTTTGAGTTCAAAATCTAAACAAAAGATGTGGTACAAAAAGTTGTTCTTTTCTCCCTAGGAAATGTGGCTGAATAAATTCATTGATATGACACAGCTAGTTTTTTTTAACTTGCTTTAGAACATGTAAGTGGAATCATTACAGCTAAATGCTGTATCTTGATTCCATTGAAGAAATTGGTTAAAATCTTTACTTACTTTAACTGTCTTGGTCTTCAAGTTACCACTCCTTTCACAAGTAGAAGCATTAGTACCTTCAGGTCTGGGTTGGGAGGAGAAATGATGGTCAGGTGAGATGCTGCCTGCCTGGGACACTAACTCTGTTCGCAGTCTGTAGTACTTACAGCACTGTTCCTAAACTCTCCTGCAACTAACCTGTCCTGAGGAAGCTGGTGGTTTCTTTTCCATTCCTCCCCCGCCCCTCATTAATACTCCATACGAGAGCAGCAAGGCTTTAGCACCGTGCATTCATGCAAATCAAAGCCCAGAGCTTTTGCTTTGCCAGTGAGTTCTTGAGAGCTTAGAACCATCCTCGAGTGCTTCCTGCTTTGTGCATGGAGGATGTGAGGAGCAATCAAGTTGTAATAACCTTCGCCCCTTCCTTCTCGCAGGGTGATCGCTGAACTACGTTGGGCTGACTCCCTTGTCCTGCCTGGTCTTGCAGTATGCCAGGGAACAGGGATGGTGTGTAGATGTGTCAGATAGCAAATCCCGGCGTGTTCTCGGACATCACACGAGTGGGAGAGGAAAACCTGTGCTGGCTGCACGCTGCTTGGCTGTCGTACAGTTACTGAGCTAGTCATTTCAGCTGCTGATGTATTTGAAAACTTGCACAAAGGCTCATTGTTTTCAGCAGCTGTAGGAACTCAGTGGGGAGGGGCACTTGATGTTTGTGGACTACTGAGGCACCTCTTTCTTCTTCGTGGATTTACTTAAAGTATCTTCTTTTTAATACTAAGGCTTAAAACCGTGACGTGTATTTTTTAAAAACAGGACTCGTTTGGCAGGGTAGGGAGCGTACCTGTCAGCAGTGGCAGCAGGCGGCGTTACAGGCCTCCCTCAGCCCCGTGCCCTTCAGCGTTGCTCTGCGGCCCACGCGGGACGGGCAGCTCTCTGCCCTGCCAGGCGCGTGGCACC